>NW_028270162.1:50385966-50685966 GCF_037043375.1 Chiloscyllium plagiosum
GAGATTGAATTTTTTTCTCCCTTTAGTACTTCTGCAGATGGCTGAGTCTACTTGAACCTGGGTGGTAAACTTGGAACATGGTCTGCTATTGTAGCCTCCACTGCTGGTCCTGGGTTCAGGGGAAGTTCTGCATGAGCACCATCTCATCCAGCATGACCTCTCGGACCCTTCTCTGAGAGCAGGGCACTGATTTCACCCAGTCTGCCATGTCCAGGGCAAATGTCAGCAATGAGGCAGGCAGCTCTGGACTGACTATGCTTATTCAGTGCTCTTAAACACAATGTAGGCACAAGGGATGCAGGTGAATTCTATGATATCTGGAGAGAGTCGAGATCTTCCGGAAATGCATGTGGCAAAATGAATGTGAGAGATACCATAGGGACCAGAGAGGTAATGATTGAGGTGAGTTTGATAAGACAGGGTGAGAGAACTTAGATTAGAGTGGTGCTGGAAAAGCACAGCAAGTCAGGCAGCATCCGAGGAGCAGGAAAATCGATGTTTAAGGCTAAAGCCCTTCATCAGGAATGGAGGCAGGGAGCCTCCGGGGTGGAGAGACACTGGAGGCTCCCTGCCTCCATTCCTGATGAAGGGCTTTTGCCCAAAACATCGATTTTCCTGCTCCTCGGATGCTGCCTGACCTGATGTGCTTTTCCAGCACCACTCTAATCTGGATCTGGTTTCCAGCATCTGCAGTCCTCACTTTTGTCTAGGGTGAGAGAACTTGCTAGCCTTGTGATAACAAACTCACCAGGGAAAATAAAATTCAATGCAACACAGACTTAGTGAAGAAAAACTTAAGATTTAGATTTAATAGCAGACAATCTAGTCAATATCGCACTGATGTTTCTGGAAACTTGCTCTGTGCTAATTGGCTGCTGTGTTTCCTGCCTTACAACAGACTAGATTTCAAAAGGTATTTCATTGGCTGTAAAGTACTAAAAATATCCTGATGTGAATATGTAAATATGTCCAACATCTTGCATGCCTTGTCTGCAAACACAGTACATTGTACTGTCTTTCTTCTTTTGTCTTTGTTTAAACTAAAACGTGTGGTTCTTTGTTTTATTCATAAGTCTCGGAGAGCCTGCAGAAGGCATTGGTCACAAACACCAAAGTGGGAGAGTACCTGCCATTAGATATCCTTCTCACGTTATGGATATAGGGCTATCGTGGTGCTGAGTTAGTGACCCAACCTTTTAGCCAGGAAACCAAGCTCAAAGTCCCACGGTCTCCAGAGGTGTGTCATAACATGTCTGTACTTGTTTTTATTTAATTCTAGCACTTTGTGGATACAGGGCTTTGTGGTGCAGTGTCCCACTCTCTGAGTCAGGAAGCTTAAGGTCAAGTGCCACTTACTCCAGAAGTGTGCAATGTCATGATTGAACAGAATGATTAGAAAAAATCTATTCAGCACTCGGGTGCAGTGGCAGTGCAATAAGTATGACATTACTCTGAAGTACAGCAAACAGAATCAAGCTGTAAGGTGACTGTAGTTATTGAGATTACTGAACTGAAACATTACAAATAACTTATAATGTTGATCTAATAGTTCAGTTAAAGCGTATCTCAGAAATATCAATAATTGTACATATGTACATCAATCAGAACATAAGAGCTCCCTGATAGCTATGTTAGCAAAAGGCAACAAGAAAACAAAGCATACTGAATAAAATGTTCCTGAGTCGGGTCCCATGCTGTGCTCAGTTTAGATGTTTGAACTCGTATGATAGTTGGATAATTATAATTTCTCAGAGCTAAGGAGCACTAAATCTATTCCAGTGCTATTCAATGTCCAATAATTCACGCTAGAACATAATCAGGATAAGATCACATCATACAATGGTGTGACCCACTGTAAATCAGCCTGTTGATGTTCACCATTGAGGCTCTCATAAAGATGGTTGTAACATATAGAACAATACAGCACAGAACAGGCCCTTCGGCCCACGATGTTGTGCCGAACTTCTAACCTAGATTAAGTACCCATCCATGTACCTATCCAAATGCCGCTTAAAGGTCGCCAATGATTCCGACTCTACCACTCCCACGGGCAGCGCATTCCATGCCCCCACCACTCTCTGGGTAAAGAACCCACCCCTGAGACATGCCAGTCAGTCTAACTGGTTTATGCTGGTTTTTATGCTCCATACAAGCATTATCCCATCCTACTTCATCTGATCCAATCACCATTATTTCTAATTCCTTTCTTTCTCATGTCCAAACCTAGCTTCCCCTTGAATGCATCTGTTCAACTCCCTCAACACCTCCATTTTGTACCAACTGTGATTCCTTCGGAATACTTTCTCTCTACTTTATCAAAATTATTCATAATATTGAAAATCTTTATCAAAACTCCACTTGACCTTCTCTTCTCTGAGAGAACAAGTCCGGGTTCCCCAGTATCTTTATCCATGGTACCATTCCAAAATATTTGATACCAATTGCAAAGCTTTGATATTCTTCATGAAAAGTGTTGCAATACTTAGCTGAGTCCTAGCCAGTGTTTTATAAGAGATTTAGAATAATTTCCTTGTTTTTGTATACAAAGCCAAGAATCCCCAATTTTTTAAAATTGTTTGCTTAACTTGACCTACTGTGCATAAGCCCCTGTTTTCTCCTGTAAAACTGTAGCATTTTGTTTATAGTATCCAGAGTGACCGACGATGCTGATTTTCTCAGAATTTAGCTGCATGTACTGTGTCCCATTTGTAGGCCTTCTGGGACAACATTTGTCCCAATTCCTCAGGGCTCTAACTGAGGAGATGGCTTGGGATCTCCTCTTGCTACCTGCCCAACCCTCCTTTGGTTCTTGCATATGCGCACTCTTCTGCTACATGGTCCAAAGCTAGTACAGTGCACATATGTGATTGTGTTATCATAAACCACAAGGAAATAGAGGGAATTCTGATAGGTATTCCCCTCTCTGAAAGTCGTCTGGCTTAGACAGGTGAGTGTTTTGTGTTCCAGCAGCAGCAGTATTCTGAGGTATGAATCTAGGGTTTTGGGTCCAGTACAGGCCTAAGGTCCAGGAAATATCTGGGGATGCTAGAGAGGGAGTCTTTGGAGAGTTATCAAACAGGCCTGATGGAAAAGTGCATTACTCCATGTCATTCTTCCCATTGAAAAGTATCATTTCACATTTCTCCACATTAAATACATCTGTCATATACCTACTCATTTAAGCACGCTGTGTCTCTGAAGTTGGTTGCTTTCTTCCTCATTTTTTTTAACCATATACCCAAGTGTTTCATCTGCAAACTTTGAAATTAAGCTCAGATTATTGATATATATCTAAAAGATCACGAAAAAATATAATTTTATAGACTATAGTTGAAAGAAATGGACATATGAATTGGGAGAAGTAGGCCACTTGGTACTTTGACTCTTCTCCATCATTCAGTAAGATCAGGATTGCTTTTTAATTAATCCATATTTCCTGGCTATCCCGCAATCTTTCACTTCCTCACTGATCAAGAATTTATCTATCTTTGCTTTTAAAAATTTCCAAGACACTAACTTTTGAGGAAGAACATTGCAAAGATTTAAAACCATCCAAGGAAACAAAAATCCCATCTCTGACTTAAATGGACAACTCTTTATTTTTAAATAGTGACCCCTGGTCTAGATGCTTCCACAAGTAGAGACATCCTCTCCACAAATACATTGTTAAAGATCTTGTATGTTTCAATCAATTTTCTATTTCTCTTCTAAATTCCAGTGGATAACAAGTCTGGTCTGTCCAACGCATCTTCATAAATGACCTACCCATTCCAGTTATGAGCCGAGTGAACCTTCTTTGAATTGTTTCCAGTGCATTTACAAATTCATTAAGTAAGGACACCAACACTAGATATACAGTACTCCGGATGTGTTCTTACCAATACCTTCTGTAACCGAAGTGTACTCATCCTATGTTTGTATCCAATTTAGAGTCATAGAGATGTACAGCACGGAAACAGACCCTTCGGTCCAACCCGTCCATGCCGACCAGATATCCCAACCCAATCTAGTCCCACCTGCCAGCACCCAGCCCATATCCCTCCAAACCTTTCCTATTCATATACCCATTCAAATGCCTTTTAAATGTTCCAATTGTACCAGCTTCCTCTGGCAGCTCATTCCATAGACGAACCACCCACTGCGTGAAAATGTTGCCCCTTGGGTCTCTTTTATATCTTTCCCCTCTCATCCTAAACCTATGCCCTCTAGTTCTGGACTCCCTCACCCCAGGGGAAAAGACTTTGTCTATTTATCCTATCCATGCCCCTCATAATTTTGTAAACCTTTATAAGGTCACCACTCAGCCTCCGACAGTCCAGGGAAAACAGCCCCAGCCTGTTAAGCCTGTCCGTATAGCTCCAATCCTCCAACTCTGGCAACATCCTTGTAAATCTTTTCTGAACTCTTTCAAGTTTCACAATATCTTTCCGATAGGAAGGAGACCAGAATTGCACACAATATTCCAACAGTGGTCTAACCAATGTCCTGTACAGCCGCAACATGACCTCCCAACTCCTGTACTCAATATGCTGACCGATAAAGGAAAGCATACCAAACGCCGCCTTCACTATCCTATCTACCTGTGACTTCACTTTCAAGGAGCTATGAACCTGCACTCCAAGGTCTCTTTGTTCAGCAACACTCCCTAGGACCTTACCATTAAGTGTATAAGTCCTGCTAAGGTTTGCTTTCTCAAAATGCAGCACCTCGCATTTATCTTTTCTCTTGTTAGCTTTCCTTATTACTTGCTGAACCTGCATATTAACCTATCACAATTCATACATAAAGATAGCCAGATCCTTCTGAATGTATGGGTTCTGTAACCTGCCAACAAAATGGACAATTTGACATTTTCCCACCTTGCAATCCATTTGCCAGATCATTACCAACATAGTTATCTGAATCTCGCTGTATGGTCCTTACATTCTTTTCACATCTTGCACTCCTAACTGCTTTTTGTCATTAACAAACTTAACAATAGGGCTAGCAAAACGGGACCCTTTGCTTTCAACTGCAGGAAGCTCCTCATTGCTAATCTTAAATAATTCTTAAGTTTCTTTCTAATATCCATGTTGTTCAGAGGCTGGGAAGATTCCACCCTGTTTCCTCAGGACAGCAGGGGTAAGGAATGGAGGAAAGTCAATGTGCAATTAATTCACTGGATTAATTAGGTTGGTTTCAGGATACTGAATATTTAGTTAAAATTTAAAGCAGTCCGTTTCCTTAAGCTTAGTGTTGCAGATGACCTTTTGTAATTCATCCTGAATTGTCTTTTGCTGAAGTTGACAAAGACAAAACATTAAGCTACACAGGGAGATTAAGGAATGACAAGCAATCACAAGTCAATAGATGTGAAGCTGGAAAAGCACAGCAGGACAGACCGCATCGGAGGAGCAGGAAAATCAATGTTTTGGGCTGAAACCCTCTCCGAACAATCAAATGAGGTGTAGCAGAGATTAGATCCAGAGTAAAAACTCTCACTGTGCAACATCATCCTGGAGGAAATTTCAGCTCTCTCCTTGGCTTGGTAAAATCATAAATGAGTCATAGATCTACAGCACAGAAAAAGGCCCTTTGGCCCAATATGTCCATGCCAATCAGAAACCAATACCTAACTACAATATTTTTATTCCATTTTCCAGCATTTGGCCCATAGCCTTGTGTGCCTTGACATTGAAAGTGCACTTCTAAATACTTCTTAAATGCTCTCAGGGTTTCTGCCTCTTCCGTCCATACACTGAGTTCCAGATTCCCACACCTTCTGGTTTAAAAAAAACTTTTCCTCACATCTCTTGTAAATCTCCTGCCATTTTCCTTAAATCTATACTCTCTAATCATTGATCCTAAAATAACTCCATCACTGGTACAGCTCTGGGTATCAAAATAGATTAGAGACAAAAAAAAACTGCAGGTGCTGGAATCCAAAATAGACAGACAGGAGGCTGGAGGACTCTGCAGGCCCTGAAAAAGGGGCTCAGGCTCACGCTGTGTTCTTCCAGCTTCCTGCCTATCTATTGAGTATCAAAATGCCAGACACTCCTATTTTTTATTTGTTTTTACAAAGTGCACGAATCTTTATTCAAATTCCACCACCAGGAAGATAGGAAAACACCCGGATGGCCAGTGACAAACACTGCCCTTCACATCAAATAGCAGTGCTGTGTGATCAAAACAGTGAAATACTCCTATTTTTATTTTTTTTATTTTTTATTTTTCTTTTAAATTTAACCCCCACACTACCACCGAAGTGCGGTAGTGCTTATTTTTTCCCCCAGCACCCATGGTGTGTGTGTGCAGGTGTGAGACACAGTGAAAGACACAAAGTGCACGAATCTTTATTCAATTTCCACCACCAGGAAGATAGGCAAACACCCGGGTGGCCAGTGACAAACACTGCCCTTCACATCAAAGGGCAGTGCTGTGTGATCAAAACAGTGAAATACTCCTTTTTTTTTGCCGGTGCCTCCTCCCCAGAGACACAGGGGGGAATTTATTTTTTCTTTTTCTTTTATTTTAACCCCCACACTACCACCTAAGTGCGGTAGTGTTTATTTTATCCCCAGCACCCATGGTGTGTGTGTGTGCAGGTGTGGGACACAGTGGAAGACACAAAGTGCACGAATCTTTATTCAATTTCCACCACCAGGAAGATAGGAAAACACCCGGGTGGCCAGTGACAAACACTGCCCTTCACATCAAAGGGCAGTGCTGTGTGATCAAAACAGTGAAATACTCCTATTTTTCTTTTTTTTTCTTTAACCCCCACACTACCACCTAAGTGATCCCTGTTTTTTTTTTTTTTATTTTAACCCCCACACTACCACCTAAGTGCGGTAGTGCTTATTTTATCCCCAGTACCCATGGTGTGTGTGTGCAGGTGTGAGACACAGTGAGAGACACAAGGTGCACGAATCTTTATTCAAATTCCACCACCAGGAAGATAGGAAAACACCCGGGTGGCCAGTGACAAACACTGCCCTTCACATCAAAGGGCAATGCTGTGTGATCAAAACAGTGAAGGGGAGGGTAGGGACTAAATCAAAATAGAATTGGAGGGAGAAATGATGCACTCCACTCCCTGCGGCGCCCACCTCCCCCTGAACGACTCCAGGGTGTTGGTGGACACCGCGTGCTCCTTCTCCAAGGACACTCGGGCTCTAACATAACCGCGGAAGAGGGGCAGGCAGTTGACACTCCTGTTAATTTTTTTTTAGTGACACTTCCCTTTTTTAATTTTTTTTAAATTTTTTTTTTATTTTAACCCCCACACTACCACCTAAGTGCGGTAGTGCTTATTTTATCCCCAGCACCCATGGTGTGTGTGTGCAGGTGTGAGACACAGTGAAAGACACAAAGTGCACCAATCTTTATTCAAATTCCACCACCAGGAAGATAGGAAAACACCCGGGTGGCCAGTGACAAACACTGCCCTTCACATCAAAGGGCAGTGCTGTGTGATCAAAACAGTGAAGTACTCCTATTTTTCTTTTTTTTTCTTTTTTCTTTAACCCCCACACTACCACCTAAGTGATCCCTGTTTTTTTTTAATTTTTTTATTTTAACCCCCACACTACCACCTAAGTGCGGTAGTGCTTATTTTATCCCCAGCACCCATGGTGTGTGTGTGCAGGTGTGAGACACAGTGAGAGACACAAGGTGCACGAATCTTTATTCAAATTCCACCACCAGGAAGATAGGAAAACACCCGGGTGGCCAGTGACAAACACTGCCCTTCACATCAAAGGGCAATGCTGTGTGATCAAAACAGTGAAATACTCCTATTTTTATTTTAACCCCCACACTACCACCTAAGTGCGGTAGTGCTTATTTTTTCCCCCAGCACCCATGGTGTGTGTGTGCAGGTGTGAGACACAGTGACACTTCTTTTTTTTTTGTGAAAGACACAAAGTGCACGAATCTTTATTCAAATTCCACCACCAGGAAGATAGGAAAACACCCGGGTGGCCAGTGACAAACACTGCCCTTCACATCAAAGGGCAGTGCTGTATGATCAAAACAGTGAAATACTCCTATTTTTATTTTTTTTTTATTTTTTTTTATCCCTATTTATATATTTTTTTTTCTCTCTCTTTTTTTTTCTTTTTTTTTAACCCCCACACTACCACCTAAGTGCGGTAGTGCTTATTTTATCCCCAGCACCCATGGTGCGTGTGTGTGCAGGTGTGGGACACAGTGGAAGACACAAAGTGCACGAATCTTTATTCAATTTCCACCACCAGGAAGATAGGAAAACACCCGGGTGGCCAGTGACAAACACTGCCCTTCACATCAAAGGGCAGTGCTGTGTGATCAAAACAGTGAAATACTCCTTTTTTTTTATAATTTAACCCCCAACCACCTGCTTATTTTTTTTTTCCCCCCACACTACCACCTAAATGCGGTAGTGCTTATTTTATCCCCAGCACCCATGATGTGTGTGTGTGCAGGTGTGGGACACAGTGGAAGACACAAAGTGCACGAATCTTTATTCAATTTCCACCACCAGGAAGATAGGAAAACACCCGGGTGGCCAGTGACAAACACTGCCCTTCACATCAAAGGGCAGTGCTGTGTGATCAAAACAGTGAAATACTCCTATTTTTTTTTTTCTTTTTTTTTATATATATATTTTTTTTTCCTTTTTTTTTCAACTAAGCCAGAACATCATGTTGACACTCCTGTTTATTTTCTTTTAACCCCCACACTACCACCTAAGTGCGGTAGTGCTTATTTTTTCCCCAGCACCCATGGTGTGTGTGTGCAGGTGTGAGACACAGTGAAGAGACACAAAGTGCACCAATCTTTATTCAATTTCCACCACCAGGAAGATAGGAAAACACCCGGGTGGCCAGTGACAAACAATGCCCTTCACATCAAAGGGCAGTGCTGTGTGATCAAAACAGTGAAATACTCCTATTTTTTTTTTTCTCTTTTTTTTCTCTTTTCTTTTTTTTTTCTTTTTCTTTTTCCACCACCAGGAAGATAGGAAAACACCCGGGTGGCCAGTGACAAACACTGCCCTTCAGGCATTTTTTTTTTTTTTTTTTATTTAACCCCCACACTACCACCTAAGTGCGGTAGCGCTTATTTTATCCCCAGCACCAATGGTGTGTGTGTGCAGGTGTGAGACACAGTGAGAGACACAAGGTGCACGAATCTTTATTCAAATTCCACCACCAGGAAGATAGGAAAACACCCGGGTGGCCAGTGACAAACACTGCCCTTCACATCAAAGGGCAATGCTGTGTGATCAAAACAGTGAAATACTCCTATTTTTATTTTAACCCCCACACTACCACCTAAGTGCGGTAGTGCTTATTTTTTCCCCCAGCACCCATGGTGTGTGTGTGCAGGTGTGAGACACAGTGACACTTCTTTTTTTTTTGTGAAAGACACAAAGTGCACGAATCTTTATTCAAATTCCACCACCAGGAAGATAGGAAAACACCCGGGTGGCCAGTGACAAACACTGCCCTTCACATCAAAGGGCAGTGCTGTATGATCAAAACAGTGAAATACTCCTATTTTTATTTTTTTTTTATTTTTTTTTATCCCTATTTATATATTTTTTTTTCTCTCTCTTTTTTTTTCTTTTTTTTTAACCCCCACACTACCACCTAAGTGCGGTAGTGCTTATTTTATCCCCAGCACCCATGGTGTGTGTGTGTGCAGGTGTGGGACACAGTGGAAGACACAAAGTGCACGAATCTTTATTCAATTTCCACCACCAGGAAGATAGGAAAACACCCGGGTGGCCAGTGACAAACACTGCCCTTCACATCAAAGGGCAGTGCTGTGTGATCAAAACAGTGAAATACTCCTTTTTTTTTATAATTTAACCCCCAACCACCTGCTTATTTTTTTTTTCCCCCCACACTACCACCTAAATGCGGTAGTGCTTATTTTATCCCCAGCACCCATGGTGTGTGTGTGTGCAGGTGTGGGACACAGTGGAAGACACAAAGTGCACGAATCTTTATTCAATTTCCACCACCAGGAAGATAGGAAAACACCCGGGTGGCCAGTGACAAACACTGCCCTTCACATCAAAGGGCAGTGCTGTGTGATCAAAACAGTGAAATACTCCTATTTTTTTTTTCTTTTTTTTTATATATATTTTTTTTTTTTCCTTTTTTTTTCAACTAAGCCAGAACATCATGTTGACACTCCTGTTTATTTTCTTTTAACCCCCACACTACCACCTAAGTGCGGTAGTGCTTATTTTTTCCCCAGCACCCATGGTGTGTGTGTGCAGGTGTGAGACACAGTGAAGAGACACAAAGTGCACCAATCTTTATTCAATTTCCACCACCAGGAAGATAGGAAAACACCCGGGTGGCCAGTGACAAACACTGCCCTTCACATCAAAGGGCAGTGCTGTGTGATCAAAACAGTGAAATACTCCTTTTTTTTTTCTTTTCTTTTTCCCCAGCACCCATGGTGTGTGTGTGCAGGTGTGAGACACAGTGAAAGACACAAAGTGCACCAATCTTTATTCAATTTCCACCACCAGGAAGATTGGAAAACACCCGGGAGGCCAGTGACAAACACTGCCCTTCACATCAAAGGGCAGTGCTGTGTGATCAAAACAGTGAAATACTCCTATTTTTATCTGACAGGTAGAGCTCCCTGAATGGGACTGTTAATCTGGTCCAATTAGGGTACTCATTCAATGAGGTCCACCTGACCTCATTACAATCACTATGGATTCCCTCTGCCAAGGGGAAAGGTTCTGTCCTGTCTACCCTATCAATGCTCCTCATAATTTTATACAATTCAATCATCATCGGCTCTTCTTCCATGAGAGAACTTTTTAAAAAATTCCCTAGATTACCAAGTCAGAATTTGTTTTGGTTGAAGGCATTTAGAAAGTGATGTAATACATGTAGGATTGAGAGCACGAGAAACTTCTAAACACAGAGTGGTTGAGGTTATTGGTTTCACTGTGAGAGCAAGTTTGGAGTCAGCCACATTGCTGTGTGTCTGGAGTCACATGGACGCCAAACCAGACAAGGACATCAGATTACCTTCATGAAACATCATTGACCACATCATTCCCATGAAAAATGGGGAGGGGGTTTAAGTTAACAAAAAGGGAGTGGAGAGGGAGTGCTTAAGAAAACCAAAATGGGATCTTGGAGACTGCCTATCTCCTGGTTCCCATGGTAACTCTCTGACTAATGAGAGCGAACCTGCCCTCATCTGAGGACTAAGATTAACAGGTAACTAACTGTTTTTGCTACATCTTCATGCCAGTGTTGATCCCATGAATCAGACTCTCTTCTCATAACATAGTAATGGTTTACAATTTAACCAGGTTAGGATTACAAAGAAAATTTGCATTCCAGATGCTTCTGAGCATGATTTATTTGTTTTGTTGCAAAAAATACTTTGTTTACAAAATGTTTAAAACTACATTCCCAAACATTTCAAATTCGATATTTCAGAAATCACAATAAATGCTGCATACTTAGGTGCTTCCATCCACTTGCCATATTTATTCTATGCATTCAGTGGCAATTGTACAACCTGGTTATGCATTCAGTGGTAGGCATACACATTGCATGGTACTGTAAGTCACAAATCTCTTGGTGTACTATGGTGGAAAGGCCTTTCCCCACTGTGACTTTGCAGTGGCTGCCCCAAGCTACTGAGATTGCTCATTTGAAATGAGCTTTGGGCTGTGTTAACTCCGTCCATTAAAAACTGGATTAATATCATGAATGGACTTCATGCTTATTGTATCCTGTGTACAGACTACAAAGTTCTGAAGAAGGGCAATTGGACTGAAGGTGTGAACAATATTCTCTTTTCACAGCTGCTGTCAGATCTGCTGAGTTTATCCAGCAATTTCTGTTTGTTTTTGCAGTCTATGGATTATGTATGTTGATGGAATCTTTGGAGACATTGCTAAATTTTAAGGGCCCTGCTGTTACAGAACTTGCTTGACTCTGAGAGACAAATGTCAGACACAAAGATGAAAAGTCACTGCTAACCCTCAGCACTATTCAATTGCTCCTCATACAATTCCACTTTTATTTCCTGACAATCTGATGAAAATTCCAGTCTTCTGATTTTGTAATTGTGTAATTGTGGAGTCTTCTTCCTACAGGTGGTTAATTTTATGTTTTAAGATTTACAAAATATTATTGTTCATTAGTTTTTCTGTTTAATCTAGTCTTTCTAGCTCTTTATTTTTCTTTCTGTATTTGGTCTGACTCTATTTCACCTTCCTTTTTATTTGTTATATCGGTTTTGTAAAGGAGACTGCTGGTCCCCTGTTCACTAAGACTCTGTGTCCTATTGCTGTCACTGCACTTTTCAGTTACTACTTTGAGCTGAAGAATTCAGAACTATCTTACAGCACCTGTTGCAAATGGCCTGTTCCACAACATCTGATTCATTAATTCAATGTGCTGAAATCATGTAGGTGCATCTCAGTAAGATCAAGTTTAAATCATATTTCAACATTTACAGGAACCCCATGCCCTTTAAGTAATTTCCTTCCTCCGTAATAAATGTGCACTATAATAGCAAAAATAAACACTCAAATTTGCTTTTGGTTTCCTTCCTTTCTGCTTGTGCCTTTCCTCAGAAGCAACAATGTTGTGCAAGGCTATTTGTGCCAAATTAATTTTGTTTCAACTGTGAACAGTTGTTAGAGGAATAGTCAGGCAAAAAACAAGAGCACTGGATCCTAAGATCAGCACTAACTATCTGTTCTAAGGTTTAGCAGCATATTGGATGCCATACAGTAAGTGATGTTTAAACAACAAGTTGGTGTTCAACTATCTCAGTTATTCTGCACCAATTCCCTCTGCATCAATGTAAAAGGTTTGTCATAAATAAGTTATGTGAAACTAAAACTTTCACCAATAATATTCAGTCCTGATTTTGTTTCCACGCTATCAGAATATTACCCCCTCTCTTTTCCACACTGCCTTCACACTCTTCACTGAAAAAAAAAACTACACAACACAAATTTCTCTCAGGTAAAAACAATGACTGCAGATGCTGGAAACCAGATTCTGGATTAGTGGTGCTGGAAGAGCACAGCAGTTCAGGCAGTATCCAAGGAACTTTGAAATCGACGTTTCGGGCAAAAGCCCTTCATCAGGAATAAAGGCAGTAAGTGGAGAGATAAGCTAGAGGAGGGTGGGGGGTGGGGAGAAAGTAGCATAGAGTACAATAGGTGAGTGGGGGAGGGGATGAAGGTGATAGGTCAGGGAGGAGAGGGTGGAGTGGATAGGTGGAAAAGGAGATAGGCAGGTAGGACAAGTCCAGACAAGTCATGGGGACAGTGCTGAGCTGGAAGTTTAGAACTAGGGTGAGGTGGGGGAAGGGGAAATGAGGAAACTGTTGAAGTCCACATTGATGCCGTGGGGTTGAAGTGTTCCGAGGCGGAAGATGAGGCGTTCTTCCTCCAGGCGTCTGGTGGTGAGGGACCGGCGGTGAAGGAGGCCCAGGACCTCCATGTCCTCGGCAGAGTGGGAGGGGGAGTTGAAATGTTGGTCCACGGGGTGGTGTGGTTGATTGGTGCGGGTGTCCCGGAGATGTTCCCTAAAACACTCTGCTAGGAGGCGCCCAGTCTCCCCAATGTAGAGGAGACCGCATCGGGAGCAACGGATACAATAAATGATATTAGTGGATGTGCAGGTAAAACTTTGATGGATGTGGAAGGCTCCTTTAGGGCCTTGGATAGAGGTGAGGGAGGAGGTGTGGGCACAGGTTTTACAGTTCCTGTGGTGGCAGGGGAAAGTGCCAGGTTGGGAGGGTGGGTTGTAGGGGGGCGTGGACCGGACCAGGTAGTCACGGAGGGAACGGTCTTTGCGGAAGGCGGAAAGGGGTGGAGAGGGAAATATATCCCTGGTGATGGGGTCTGTTTGGAGGTGGCAGAAATGTCGGTGGATGATTTGGTTTATGCGAAGGTTGGTAGGGTGGAAGGTGAGCACCAGGGGCATTCTGTTTTTGTTACGGTTGGAGGGGTGGGGTCTGAGGGTGGAGGTGCGGGATGTAGACGAGATGCGTTGGAGGGCATCTTTAACCACGTGGGAAGGGAACTTGCGGTCTCTAAAGAAGGAGGCCATCTGGTGTGTTCTGTGGTGGAACTGGTCCTCCTGGGAGCAGATCCGGCGGAGGCGGAGGAATTGGGAATATGGGATTTTTGCAAGAGGTAGGGTGGGAAGAAGTGTAATCCAGGTAGCTGTGGGAGTCGGTGGGTTTGTAAAAAATGTCCGTGTCAAGTCGGTCGTCATTAATGGGGATGGAGAGGTCCAGGAAGCGGAGGGAGGTGTCAGAGATGGTCCAGGTAAATTTAAGGTCAGGGTGGAATGTGTTGGTGAAGTTGATGAATTGCTCAACCTCCTCGTGGGAGCACGAGGTGGCGCCAATGCAGTCATCAATGTAGCGGAGGAAGAGGTGGGGAGTGGTGCCGGTGTAATTACGGAAGATCAACTGCTCTACGTAGCCAACAAAGAGACAGGTATAGCTGGGGCCCATAGGTATGCCCATGGCTACCCCTTTGGTCTGGAGGAAGTGGGAGGATTCAAAGGAGAAATTGTTAAGGGTGAGGACCAGTTCGGCCAAACAAATGAGAGTGTCGGTGGAGGGGTACTGTTGGGAACGTCTGGAGAGGAAAAAACAGAGGGCTTGAAGGCCCTGGTCATGGCGGATGGAGGTGTAGAGGGATTGGATATCCATGGTGAAGATGAGGCGTTGGGGGCCGGGGAAAACGGAAGTCTTGGAGGAGGTGGAGGGCGTGGGTGTGTCTCGAACGTATGTGGGGAGTTCCTGGACTAGGAGGGATAGGACAGTGTTGAGGTAGGTAGTCCTGGACTAGGGGGGATAGGACAGTGTCGAGGTAGGTAGTCCTGGACTAGCTGGGATAGGACAGTGTCGTGGATCCACTAATATCATTTATTGTATCCGTTGCTCCCGATGCAGTCTCCTCTACATTCGGGAGACTGGGCGCCTCCTAGAAGAGCGCTTTAGGGAACATCTCCGGGACACGCGCACCAATCAACCACACCGCCCCGTGGCCCGACATTTCAACTCCCCGTCCCACTCTGCCGAGGACATGGAGGTGCTGGGCCTCCTGTACCGCCTCTCCCTCACCACCAGACGCCTGGAGGAAGAACGCCTCATCTTCCGCCTCGGAACACTTCAACCCCAGGACATCAATGTGGACTTCAACAGTTTCCTCATTTCCCCTTCCCCCACCTCACCCTAGTTCTAAACTTCCAGCTCAGCACTGTCCCCATGACTTGTCTGGACTTGTCCCACCTGCCTATCTCCTTTTCCACCTATCCACTCCACCCTCTCCTCCCTGACCTATCACCTTCATCCCCTCCCCCACTCACCCATTGTACTCTATGCTACTTTCTCCCCACCCCCACCCTCCTCGAGCTTATCTCTCCACGCTTCTGGCTCACTGCCTTTATTCCTGATGAAGGGCTTTTGCCCGAAACGTCGATTTCGAAGCTCCTTGGATGCTGCCTGAACTGCTGTGCTCTTCCAGCACCACTAATCCACAAATTTCTCTCTATTTGGTTTACTTTATCGCAGTTGTTTATTTCTACTTACTTCATCTGTGTCACTAAAATCATTTATTACTATTATCACCATATCCCTCAGTCTCCTCAAACTCTGAAGCTCACTGTTAAAGGCAATCTGGAACCCTGAGTTGATATCCTGATCTGGTTCACTTGTGTTCAGCATTAAGGTAATGATTCATGTTTGGAATAATTGTACTATGCTGTATCTTGTTGATGTACTCGAGGTATGGCTGACCCACATTCTGTAATAATCATACATGGTCTATTTCTCAGCTGTAGAAAAATCAATGCCATCCTGTTTCTTCAGAATGTCCCGCGAGCACAGAGACAATGCAAGATCACAGCTGATCTGTTGTTCTGATGACCATGATTTTTGGCTTCCAGCTCCTTAACCAGAATTTCTGCACTGGCTTTAAGGTTGGCAGAGTACGTTTATACTTGTACTATCTCTGCTGCTTTTTGCTGTGAATTTCTCCTTTACATTTGTTATGAGAATTGTGTCCTAAAGCTGATATGTCTGTTATTATCTTCCTTCACATTAACAATTTTGCTGGCAACACTCATTATTCAACGGTGTAGCTCTCTCATTGAGTAGAGCGATTTCCCAGTCTGGATTCTTAAGCACTTTCCAGTTTTTTACTTCACTTTCTGCCTTTTTGTTGGACTGAGAATGCAATGGAGAACATATCACCTGGGTGTTGCTGACCTCTAATCTTCATTCATGATTTAGATTAGATAAGATTAGATTACTTACAGTGTGGAAACAGGCCCTTCGGCCCAACAAGTCCACACTGATCCTCCAAAGAGCACACAGACCCATTTCCCTACATTACTTTGATTAGATTGGATTACTTACAGTGTGGAAACACATCTAAGACACATTGTTTGATACTAATTCTTCTGGGAAAGCATGTATTGCAAAGATCCTTTTCAGTGTTCTCATCAGAGTCTGCTGCGGGTGAATGAAGTCCTTACACTTCAATCCATCTTGAGTAATAGTCGACTAGAGCTAAATACATCTTCCCTCTAAAGCCAAATAAATCTGTTGCCAGGCTTTTCCTTGGCCTTCCAAGAAACCTTGATTAAATACTTTATTCTGTAGGTATTTGGTTGTGTATGACACATGTTAGGCATGACAAAATGTAATCCTGTATGCCTTTGGAAATGCCTGGTCACCATATTGTTTTGTTCTTGCTCAACAATTTCTGATAACTAGATGTCTCCTGTGGAGTTTCTGTAAGATTTCTCTTCGTATCGACTTGGGTATAACCACCCTTTGGCCATATGGCAATAAGTCTTCCATTATTTTCAAATGTTTTTTTTTTCATTTTTTCATGGCACCTTTCCATTTTTTCCGGTCTCCTGGACTACATTTGAAACACTTTAATCTACTGCACTGAGGACAATCCTTGAAAACAGAGCTCTCTGATCTTTGTGCACACATTGTCAGACTTATCAGCTGCAGGAATTTGTCTAAGTCTTCCTTCGGTTGTTAGTGGTTATTGCAGTAAAATAAGACTCTACTCTGATAGGGCCTCAGTGTGATTGTTGAAACTGTCTTCCCTGCCACTGAGTTCTTTTCATTATCAAGCTCACTGCAATACAGTTTTTCCGTATCAGTTGCCTGGTGGAAAACTGAGAGACAGGATAAGCCTATATGATAGCCTGGAGATCATCTAGGGGACAACTGGAGAAGGGTATCACTTAAGGTTCCTTGGCATTCATTGGAAATGATGTAAGCATCTGTGTAAAAAGTGCTTGCAACTTCTCATACAATTAAAATGAGTTGTCACCCAACCTGATCTATTGCATCGTTGCTCCCGATGTGGTCTCCTCCGTATAGGGCTGAGAGAAAGTGAAGACTGCAGATGCTGGAGAGTCAGAGTCAAAAAGTGTGGTTCTGGAAAAGCACAGCAGGTCACACAGCATCCGAGGAGCAGGAGAGTCAATGTTTCGGGCATAAGCCCTTCATCAGGAACGTTCAACATTCATCATTCCTGATGAAGGGCTTATGCCTGAAATGTCAATTCTCCTCCTCCTTGGATGCTACCGGACCTGTTGTGCTTTTCCAGTGCCACACTTTTTGACTCTCCTGTATATAAGGGAGATCACACGCAGACTTTGGGACCGGTTTATAGAGCATCTGCGCTCTGCATACATCAACCAACCCGACTTTCCAGTCGCCATCCATTTTAATTTCCCCTTTCACCCCCGCCCCCAGCAACGTGTCCATCCTTGGCCTCTTCCACTGTAAGAGTCAGGCCAATGTAAACTGGAGCATCAACACCTGATAATTTGCCTGGAGAGCTTTCAGCCAAATGGCCTCCATGCTGGCTTCAGCAGCTTCAAAATCCCAGCCTTATCCCATGTCTGGCCCTACTCCTCCTCCTCGCCTCCTTGACCTGACCCAACCAGTGCATTTTCCTACTCACCTATCCAGATATTCCAAGTACAAAGGACAATCCAAGCAATAATAGATCTGAAATGCCAACTGCTATCATAACCATGATACCCCAGTGCTATAACATTGACATCACTTCTGTGTAATGTCTGGTGGGCAGATGCATGTCAGCTCAAACAACAAGATGGCAGATGCACCTTTTTCTGGAAAAGTTAAGCTGAGAAAGAAAAGTGTAGGTTATTAGTCAGGGGTAAATACAAGATGGGGAATGGGTCTGGGTGGGTTACTCTTCGGAGGGTCAGTGTGGACCTGTTGGGCCGAAAGACCTATTTCCACACTATCGGGATTCTAATTCTAAAAGAGACTCCATTGGGTTCTCTCAGCCAGCCTGCTGTGTACTAAACAAATGCCTTATAACCCTTCTCCATCACCCTAATCCCCAGAAGCATCAGTCATCAATCCATATGCCCCAACTTTAGAAGCAATGGATGTGGCCAAAGAGGAATTATTCAGTCTTGTTCACTTTTTATCATATGTCCAAAAGGTAGTCATGCTCATTATCCTTTGGGGATATCAATGCTGGAACTGGGACAGCCACAAAACTCTGTAATGCCGTTTTGGAAAGGAAGGAAGGCAAACACCAGAGTCATCCTCCAAACAAAATGCCTCAAACATGGATTGGATTTCCTATAGAATAATTACTGCACATAATTGGCTCAAAAGCACTTTGGGATATCCTGATTTCTTTTCATTCATTCATAGGATGTTGGTATTACTGTCCACCATTAGCTGCTCCTGAAAAAGTGATGGTAGTGTTAAGTTTTCTTCTTGGACTGCTTGAGTCCATTTGGTGTGGGTACCATAATAATGCTGTTAAGTAGGCAGTTCCAGGGTTCTGATAAAGTGATAGTGAAGAAACACTGATTATATTTCCAACTTAAGATAGTGAGTGGCTTGGAGAAGAATTTGCGGATGGTGGTGTTTTCGTGCATTGGCTGCCCTTGCCCTTCTAAATAATAGTGGCAATGGATGTAAGGTGATATATAAGAAGCGTTGAATTTCTGCAGTGAAATGCATTATATAAATGAAAGTCATTTTTATTCAGCTGATGTTGAATGTTTTCCAAAATTACCTACATGTGTAATTCTAGAAAAGCCAGCTCCATTAAATAAAAATTTAACAGAACTGCATTGGCCAGACTTTTTGGTACACCATACCCTGCAGGCAATAAAAGTTTTGTTGGCAAATTGTAAGTAATTGTGGGTTGCAATTAGGGAACTTTGTTGTCCCATGCTTGACTTTTTGATATTAAAAGTGAATTTTAAACTGATACTTTAAAACCATAAATCACTTAGTTTTATTAATGTAAATAAACTAGACTTCACTAAGTGGTTTAAATTTAAGAAATGGATTTCAAGGAATTTGCTCTGGCTTAAAATGAATCTTTAATGAGATTTTGAAAAGAATATTTCTCACTCCATACACACATGTTTGGGCTCCTTTAAAAATAAAACTTCATTTTAAAAGCTTCTTGCAGACAATCAAAGCCCAACCAAGCAGCCATTGTCAATGCCATCAGTGATATAAGTGTGATACCTGTAACTTGTCACGCCGTCATGCGTCGATATTGGCCTTTCCGCCCCTAACAAAGATGGCGATTTAAGTGGGGAGGCGCCCCGCTGGCTTTGCTCCTGCGCGTGCGTGAGGCGCCCGATTGTTGGACTGCGTCTCGGTTTGTTGCCGCGGTGACGCCATGACGTGGCGGTGGAGGCGAAAACGGCGAGGCAGAGCGGGCGCGGAAAGGAACGTGACGGAACCTTGCACGTCCAGGTAGGTCAACAAAGTGAGAGGAGGAGGGAGAGGGAGAAACAAACCAACCAACCAACCAACCGGCGAGGCGCTGTCGTGGTGATCGGAGGTCGGTTAGTTGACCGTTGAGCCCTCGTGCTGGCTTCAGGGACTATAGGGGGACAGGCGCGCGGGAGGTGGTCGTTGCTGCTCGCGCCTGTCCGCCCGCGCCCGCCGCGCGCCGCCCTCCTGCAGCTCCATCAGTTGGTCCATGTGTCCTCTGACATAGCCCGGTGTGTGTGTGTGTATATCGGGGAGACAGGCCGCCTACTTCAGGGAACACCCGGACCAACCCACCCACCCAACCGCCCCGTGGCTCAACACTTCCAACTCCCCCTCCCACTCCGCCCAGGACATGCGGGTCCTCGGCCTCCTCCACCGCCCAGACCCTGGCCACACGACGCCTTGGAGGAAGAGCGCCCCATCTTCCGCCTGGGAACCCTCCAACCACCCGGGAGGAACTCTGAATTCTCCAGCTTCCTTGTCTCAGTCAAATCCCTCGAACTCAGCACCGCCTTCCTAACCTGCAATCATCTTCCTGACCCCTCCACCCCCACCCCGGTCCATGACCCCTCCACCCCCACCCACGGTCCATCACCCCCCCCCCCCGTCCATCACCCCCCCCCAACCACCCCCCCCCCCGTTCCATCACCTCCCCCAACCCCCGTTCCATCACCCCCCCCAACCACCCCCCCCTTCCATCACCCCCCCCAACCACCCCCCCCCTTCCATCACCCCCCCCCAACCACCCCCCTTCCATCACCTCCCCCAACCCCCCCCCTTCCATCACCTCCCCCAACCCCCCCCCTTCCATCACCTCCCCCAACCCCCCCCCTTCCATCACCTCCCCCAACCCCCCCCGTTCCATCACCTCCCCCAACCCCCCCCGTTCCATCACCTCCCCCAACCCCCCCCTTCCATCACCTCCCCCAACCCCCCCCGTTCCATCACCTCCCCCAACCCCCCCCCGTTCCATCACCCCCCCCAACCACCCCCTCCCCCCCCGTTCCATCACCTCCCCCAACCCCCCCGTTCCATCACCTCCCCCAACCCCCCCCCCATTCCATCACCTCCCCAACCCCAGTCCATCACCCCCCCAACCCCCCCCCGTCCCACCTCCCCCAACCACCCCCCCCCCCCGTTCCATCACCTCCCCCAACCCCCCGTTCCATCACCTCCCCCAACCCCCCCCGTTCCATCACCTCCCCCAACCCCCCCCGTTCCATCACCTCCCCCCCCCCCCCCCCAGTTCCATCACCTCCCCCAACCCCCCCCCCCCCAGTTCCATCACCCCCCCCAACCCCCCCCCCCCCCAGTTCCATCACCCCCCCAACCCCATTCCATCACCCCAGTCCATCACCCCCCCCACCCCGGTCCATCACCCCCCCGTTTCCATCACCCCCCCCGTTTCCATCACTCCCCCCCCCCCCCCCCGTTTCCATCACTCCCCCCCCCCCCCCCCCGTTTCCATCACTCCCCCCCCCCCCCCCCGTTTCCATCACTCCCCCCCCCCCCCCCCGTTTCCATCACCCCCCCCCAACCCCCACCCCGGTCCATCACCTCCCCCAACCCCGTTCTATCACCCCAGTCCATCACCCCCACCCCCACCCCAGTCCATCACCCCCCACCCCCACCCCAGTCCATCACCCCCCCCCCCCCCCCCCGGTCCATCACCCCCCACCCCCACCCCGGTCCATCACCCCCCACCCCCACCCCGGTCCATCACCCCCCACCCCACCCCGGTCCATCACCCCCCAAAACGTTGACTCTCTCGTCCTGTTCCCTGGATGCTGCCTGACCTGCTGCGCTTTTCCAGCACCACACTTCCAGCTCCAGCATACATACACATTACATATATATATATATATGTGTGTGTGTGTGTGTTCGAGCTGTCAGTGCACTGTCGGCAGCAAACGTGCGTAATTAATATCGTGGTCCAGCAAGGATCTGAAACGTTTATTTCGGGTGCGTCACGCTGTTGTCTCCCTAACGCGCTTGTCATGGGAGTGCTGTGAATTTTCACCAGTTATTGGGGCATTTTTATAAGAAATCTGCCCTCGGGCCGTTTTCTGGCGCACCGTATGCAGAAGCCTGTTTACTCTCGGCGGCCTGACAGCCCAGCGTTTTGCTTTTGTGTCCTGGCAGACTGCCGCCTGATGTAGCAGCCCAAGGTGTAAACCGGCGTGGATTAACGCAGTATCTTCCGGGCACAGCATTATAGATGGTCTTGGCATCTGCTTTGACATCGTACAGGTCGAAAAGGTGAGAAACGTCCGGAAGTTTCTAGAACAGACAAAACCCAAACGCCAGGCGGCGTCCACGGTGCCAGTGACAGGGCCATTTGTAACAAAATAGTTTACAAGGCCTTTCGGATCCCATAGAGTATTAGAGGTCGACAGCACACCGTTTTTATTTAAAATCCCGTTTGATCATCTTTAAACCATTTTCTCCATACTTTGATCCACGAGGGACTATGTTATGGATCAGTGTTTATGTCGGATAACTTGATTGTGCTGCAACTAATGCACATAATGTAGTCTCGCCTTTCAGAACGAGTGTCTTATATTCCGTATTTTTTAAAACAAATCTAACCAGCCTGTTTTTAAAAAAAAATGTAACACCTCTGGACCAGTTGGGAGTATGAGCCTTCTGGCCCAAGGGTATGAACCCCCTGTGTTCTGCACATACTTGTAATGTTTTAAATGTTTAATGTTAACGTTGTAAATGTTTTGTTATGAAGAATAGACCTCAAATCGATTGAAGTTCCATGTTACAGGGCAGAAGCCCAATTACTAAGCCTATCGAGTATGCATCTCTGCACCAGGTAGTCGGTTATAAGAACAGGCTAGGAGTGTAGAAGGTTGAGAGGTGACCTTACAGAGGTTTATAAAATCATGAGAGGTATAGATAAGGTGAATGGCAGTTGTCTTTTCCATAGGGTGGGGAATTTCAAGACTAGTGGGCTAATGGGCGGCACGGTGGCACAGTGGTTAGCACTGCTGCCTCACAGCGCCGGAGACCCGGGTTCAATTCCCGCCTCAGGCGACTGACTGTGTGGAGTTTGCACGTTCTCCCCGTGTCTGCGTGGGTTTCCTCCCGGGTGCTCCGGTTTCCTCCCACAGTCTAAAGATGTGCAGGTCAGGTGAATTGGCCATGCTAAATTGCCCGTAGTGTTAAGTAAGGGGTAAATGTAGGGGTATGGGTGGGTTGCGCTTCGGCGGGTCGGTGTGGACTTGTTGGGCCGAAGGGCCTGTTTCCACACTGTAATGTAATCTAATCTAATCTAATCTAATCTAATCTAATTTTTTAAGGTGAGGCGAAAGGTTTAAAAAAGACATGAGGAGTAAAATCTTTAGTGAGTCATAGAACAATATAGTGCAGAACAAGTCCTTCGGCCCTCGATGTTGTGCTGACCTGTGAACTATTCTCAGCTTGTCCCCCTACGCTTTCCTATCATCATCCATGTGCTTATCCAAGGATTGTTGAAATCTCCCTAATGTGGCTGAGTTGACTACATTATCAGGTAGGGCATTCCATGCCCTTACCATTCTCTGCATAAAGAACATGCCTCGTGTGTGGTATGAACTGCCAGAGGAAGTGGTGGATGCAGGTACAATTATAACAACGTCTAAAAGACATTTAGATAAGTACATGAATGATAAATGTTTGGAGGAATGTGGGACTAGTTTAGTTTATGGTTGGTAGGGACTGGTCTGACTGAATGGTCTGTTTCCATGCTGTGTCCCTAGACTCTAATCGAATTAGGTGCCGGGAGAGTGATTTGGTCTATCAGATCTTCTCCATTTAATAAGATCAAGGCTGATCTCTTTGTCCATATTCCTTGATAACTTTTAGTCTCATTCTGCAGCAGTGGTCCCCAATCCTTTGAAGTACAGAATCACTTCAGAATTTAAGTCTAACCCTAAAAAAAGACAATGTTACTTTTTAGTGCTTTCTAAAGCTAAATAAAATAATTGTTTAATTTGTCAACCTCTCTCCAAGTTTTGGTATGACACTTGTGACTACACGTTATCCACTAGTCCTTAAAGACTGGATAATAGTTTGAGAATGCTAGTTGTATACTGTGCGTCAAATAGATATCTGAAATGTAAGTGTGATACTTCGGCTTGATTATCTTCATATGGGCGAACAGCACCAAATAATTCTGAGAAACAGCAAAGTCAGCTTTTTTTAAAGTGAAGAATGGAAATAGGTATTGTTCTGAGTCTGCGAAAATCTCAGCCCTTGATTTGATTTCTGATTCATTATATGTAATTATCTCCATATAATCCTGCTTTGTAAATCAAACACCTTATGGAATTTGGTAGCCAAACCACCAACATCTATTTTGAAGTAACGGACTTGAGACTAACATAATATTTTCCATTACATTTAAACCCAGAAATCACCTGTTTTGAGTCCCATTGCTAATTTCCTCAGGTGTGCATAGATGCTTTCTGGGTGAAACAATTTTTCTTTGTCTGGATGTCTTTTTTTTTCCCCCAGTATTTTCTCCGGACCTGGGAAGTATTGATTTCTAATATTTTTAAATTTAAGAGAATCACAGACTCCGTTCCAGTTTAAATGCACTCTCACCACTGGACATTTGTGCTCAGTCTCTATCCTTTCAATGTAGTTTGCAGTTCTGATGTTATACCTGTAAATAACCTGAAGTTAAGCAACCACCTATTGTTTGAAAACTTGCTGCACTCTTCCTTGATTTTAATAAGTGACAGTTTCAGGCATCAGATCTTACCCCTAGACTGAGAGAGAGGAATTGTTAGGAAGATGTCAGTCACATCCCACAGGAGGTGTCAGTCTGGTGGGAGGAAGACAAAAAAAAGTTTTTGCAGGACCTTTCCTCTACTTCAATGTGATGGATTAGTTCACTGCAGGCAAAATTGAGTTAGTTAAGGAAGCAATTAATTGAGGTGATGAATGGCTGTTGCTTGAATTGAATTTACAATCTTAACTGTTTTTAATATGAAAAAAGTCCACAGTTTTGTTCGCTATTGATTGCTGGTGGATCATACAGTGAAATTGATTTTTTTTTCAAGCACGTTTTGAATTTCTTTTAGACATCCTAACCCCTTGTGTTCTTTCAATAGACAATAGGTGCAGGAGTAGGCCATTTGAGCCTGCACCACCATTCAATATGATCATGGCTGATCATTCTTAATCAGTATCCTGTTCCTGCCTTATCTCCATAACCCTTGATTCCACTATCCTTGAGCTCTATCCAACTCTTTCTTAAATGAATCCAGAAACTGGGCCTCCACTGCCCTCTGGGGCAGAAAGTTCCACACAGCCACCACTCTCTGGGTGAAGAAGTTTCTCCTCATCTCTGTCCTAAATGGTCTACCCCTTATTTTTAAGCTGTGTCCTCTGGTTCGGCACTCGCCCATCAGGGGAAACATGTTTTCTGCCTCCATAGTGTCCAATCCTTTAATAATCTTATATGTCTCAATCAGATCCCCTCTCAGTCTTCTAAACTCAAGGGTATACAAGCCCAGTCACTCCAGTCTTTCAGCATTTCAGGAATTGACCTCGTGAACCTACGCTGCACTCCCTCAATAGCCAGAATGTCTTTCCTCAAATTTGGAGACCAGAACTGCACACAGTACTCCAGGTGTGGTCTCACCATGGCCCTGTACAGCTACAGAAGAACCTCTTTGCTTCTATACTCAATCCCTCTTGTTATGAAGGCCAGCATACTATTAGCTGCCTTCACTACCTGTATACCTGCATGCTTACCTTCATTGACTGGTGTACAAGAACACCCAGATCTCTCTGTATTGCCCCTTTACCTAAATTGATTCCATTTAAGTAATAATCTGCCTTCCTGTTCTTGCCACCAAAATGGATAACCATACATTTACCCACATTAAATTGCATCTGCCATGCATCTGACCACTCGCCTAACTTGTCCAGGTCACCCTGTAATCTCCTAACATCCTCATCACATTTCATCCTGGCACTCAGCTTAGTATCATCAGCAAATTTGCTAATTTTATTGCTAATACTATCTTCTATATCATTAACATATGTTGTAAAACATATCATATATCTTTTTGTGAAGATCAATAGGGTAAGGAGATGTCTTTAGTTACCTCCTTTTTTTAAAAACTGCTAGGTTGGTCATGCCAGTGGATCCATCAAAAGGTTGCAAGAAGCATTTACAGTATATCAGGTCCTGCTGTAGATGCTGAAAAATTCTGAAGACAAACATTCAACTCTCCTTGCTCCTGTGGAAGCGCTGAGTGACCTGTTTTGGATTACCATTACTTTTCTATGCTTTTATAATCTTTGTGTGAAGAGTCAGCAGCCATTGTCATACAGCTTTAATTACTTCCTCAACTGAGTGGTTTTTGTGTTTTTCAGAAATTGCAAACATGAAATGATGCTTTGCTGTAGGCCTTACTTTATGCTGATTTAGGGAAAAAAAACTTGAACTTCCAAAACTCTGTTCAGTTCATCAACTTTGTCTGTCTGAAGTTTCTCTTGAACAGTATACTATCCTAATGGTTGTACGGTTTCATTCTAAATTCACCCATCTACTTATCAATGAACTTCGATGACATTTGATGCACTCATTACCTTTTTGCACTTGTGAATAGAAATTCTTTTCCCATTCTGCGTAGGAATTGTTCAGTTTTGGTTTCTTTTTAGATGGTCCAGGTTTGTCACTCATTGTTACTTTACCATGCTGCTGTTGGCCATGCTGCAGATAGGCTTCTGGATCCACACCTCTGGAACACCCAGAATGTTACTGTTGCTTTCAAGTGTAGATGCTCAGCTCTGGTCATGATTTTTTTCATGGATATTGAATGTCAAATGCAGCTGCTTTCTCCAAATTTCTTCTTCTTCCTGTGTGTACCTATTTAAATAAGTAGTTGAAGAAAAAAAGACTGCAGAACGGCAAAGATTGGGCAGAGGTGTGGGACTAACTGAGCTGCTCTTGTCGAGAGTCTGCATGGATGTGATGTAGCCTCTTCAGTCCTATATTTATAGTACTACAATATCACACATCATTTCCTAGTATTTCTTATTCATTTGTTTTGCATCCCACCACAAACGTACTTTACCTTGCAAAACCAAAACCTGATGCAAGAAGCTGGCAAAGCCGGCACTTTTCTGTAGCTGCTTGGCATTTGGCAGCAGAAATCATGTGGCAGCGTGACGATCAACGTGCACATGGGTGTGTGGCAGGTGGTGAGATAATTGTCAGAGATTGATTGACCAGAGCCGATTGCAACCTGCATGTTGGATATTGAAACTTCACAGCTTGCTCAGAATGCCTTTTGGTTTTGGAAGTCTTTTGAATCCTAAAAAGTACTCTGACTCTTTGTTGATTTGTGACCTGGATTTGAACCTGTATTGCCACTTGACTAAATTGTGGTAGTTTTACAAATCTGATTTTCCACAATCCTTACTGCTTTTAGATGACAATTAGTTTTGTGTTAAAATGCATTGATCTGACATCAATTGTCATTTGTGGAGGAGCAATTTATTGTTTGCTGGTTGAGCTAGAATTTATTGCCCAGAGTGCCAGTTAAGAGTCAACCATATCTGGCCAGACCAGGTAAGAAAGGAAGATCTTGTGGCCATTGACAGTGGTTGCCATTAGGATAGATTTTACTTTTACTACTTTATTAAATTGAAATTTTAGTCATCTCATATGGTGGGATTTGAACCCATGTCTCTACAACATTAGCCTAGGGTTCTGAATTGCCAGTCCAATGGCATTGCTACTATATGATTATCTTCCCCCTAATTTTAATTCTGAAAGATCTTGATTCTATTGTATTCATTCATGGGATGAGTGTCGCTGGCTAGACCAGTATTTATTGACCTAGAGGCTAGATGAGAGTCAATTACATTGCTGTGAGTCTGGAGTCACAGACCAGGTAAGGGTGGCAGTTTCCTTCCATAAAGGACATTAGTGGACCGGATGACAATTGACTATGTTTTCATGGTCATCATCAAACTCTTAATTCCAGATTTGTATTAAATTCAAATTCTACCAGCCAACGTGGTGGAATTCAAACCTGGCACCCAGCTATTTAATTGGATCTCTGGCTTAACAGTCCAATAATAATACCAGTATGCCATTGTCTTCCCAAAGATATAATATTATAAATTTCCTAATATAGTTTCTTCTATTTATTCCTTTCATATCTTGAAAACTTGGATTAAATCATCCTTCCTTTTTCTGAATTCTCAGAAAGACTAATTTGTTAAGTCTGTCCTTGTAATTTAAAACTTGAAGTCTCAGTATCATTCTAAATCAATACTGTTCTTCCAAGGTCAGTTTATTTTGTTAAGATCTGGTGTCCATATCCTGTATCCTGCTCTATTTTCCTTATGTGTATAGTGACTGACCTACCATGTCCCCACATTAGGCAAGACTGTTGGAAGTGGATTTCATTCACTTTTTAATCAAGACAGTATTTTTTGTGATTTACTAATGACAACTTTATCTCAGCACAAAAGTTAGATATGTGGCTTTCTGTTGTATCATCTAAATTTAATAATGTAGATCTTTTGTAGAATGTTGCTATTGTCCTGTATGTAGAATAAATGTCATTATACATACTGTCTCGTGCTTCTCAGTCATTTTCTAACCTAATTAGTGTTTGACATCAAAACCATGAGCTTCAACTTAAGCTAGTGGTGTTTTGTAAAATAAAAACTGCAATTTTTATCAAATGTGTTTTGGAAATCCACATAAGTACGATTGATGTACATTCCCCAGTTCACTTTTTTTTCTCTCATTAGAAGCCGTGAATGAGACAATCTTTGGTCAAGTGTGGCCTACCATTTGCAAAACAGCTCTGGTCATCTCTGATCAACGGAAAACTTCAAATACTCAGCCACCCAATCCTTAAATATAAATCTACGACAGATGTTAGGGAGATTGGTCTATAATTCCTCAACTTGCCTTCTCATTTTAAATAGTAGGAGAAGAATCCATTCAGTGTGGAAATAGGCCCAATAAGTCCACACCTACCCTCCAAAGGGTAACCCACCCAAACCCATTTCCCTACCCTATTACTTGACATTTACCCCTAACTGATGCGCCAAACCTACATATCTCTGAATGCCATGGACTATTTAGCATGGCCAATTCACTTAACCTGCACATCTTTGGATTGTGGGAGGAAAGCAGAGCACCCGGAGTAAACATATGCAGTCATGGGGTAAATGTGCAAACTCCGCACAGCTAGTCGCCCAAAGCTGGAATCAAAATCAGGTCCCTGGCGCTGTGTGGCAGTAGTACTAACCACTCAGCCATTGTGCCGCCTCAAATAGTGAGTCACATCTGCCATTTTCCGATAGTGTACCCAAGATAAAGGAATGTAGTAACTTTTCTCTGCTCCATTCAGATCCCTCCTGATTGAGCACCTCTATTAAATCTTTTCTCATCCTTCTTTTTCCTCCAGAAACAGACTGGCAAAGCTTGGACTATCTGTATAACTGAAGTTCTCTTAAAATGCCTTCAGATGCCTTTTTAGCCTTCCTAATATGTGGTGCTCAAAACCTGATTATATTGTCAGCAACAATGAATAAATAGCTTGTATTTCTATAGTACCTCTAACATAAAATATACCTATTAGCAGGTAGGTTGAAAATCAGGGGATTGTGACTTAAATTGATTGGAAAAAGCACCAGAGCCCTTTTGAGGCAAACCTCCATTCAGTCTGCAGTAACCTTAAAGTCCTGGTTGCGTGTCGTTTTACTTTACTACCTTGCTGAACACTGACCTCTCCTGAATTACTTCAATAAAGTTCAATGTGAGCTCAAGGCACTTTCAGTTAGGCACTTTCCACCCTTATGCATTCAGTATAGAGTTTAGTAGTTTCAGATCATGTCTTTTTTTTCCCCTTTATTTTGTTTCCTTTTTCTTTGCATGTTTTGTATTTCTTTTTTTGTTTCTCTAGTTTTTGGTTTTGGGTGGCAGCTTTTCCTTCATTTTGCCACTCACATCTTTCCTGGCCATATTTATCCCAATGGCACTCCATCATGGTTCTCAGTATCAATCCTTTGATCATTTAGTTTATCCTTTTCTTTGGGACATGGACTTGGAATATTATTCCTTTCTCTGTAGTTGCTACCTAACCTGCAGATATTTTGGAATTTTCTGTTTTTGTTATTTATTTTGTGTGAATTTAATAGGCAGGTAACTCTGCTTTCTAATGTTGTGTAAGATGCACCAATGCTGAAAGGAAATTTTTCAGAAATGTTGAACACATATGGTGAAGTAAGTGTTGAAGGCAGTGAATATTCATTTGATTTCTGCCTCTGACTTAAAATGAAAAGTAAAAAGTGAATTGTGGTTGTAAGTATTGAGTTCCTGTAGCCATTCCTTTACAAATCCTGGGAGTAAAGTGAAATGCATGGCAATATTTCTAAGAGATTAGAGGGTCAAATTTGCCTAACCTTGTTTTAAGAAAATGACTCCACATTTGGATTGAAAATAATTTTATGCCCTAAGTTAAAGTTTGCATTCTCAATTTTACTGCTTACAATTTTTGTCTGTGCCACGCAGGACCATGCACTCTTGAGTGGTACCTAATTCAATATCTTAAACAGTCACTTGCTACATGACCAACTCGCTTGCAGTGTTGTGCACCACCTGCAAGATGTACCAAAGTAACTTTCCAAGGCTACTTTGATAACATCTTCCTGACCTGCAACCTCCATCGCCTAGAAGATTTAAGGACGTGGATGCTCACCACCTGCAAGTTCCCCTCCAACTTGGGGTCCTTTGATTTCATTGGGTTAAAATCCTGGAAATCACTCCCTAACAGCACTGAGAGCGTATATATGCTCCCCATTCGCACCCCCATGGACTGCAGTGATTCAACAATATGCTTTAGGGCAATTTCCACTGGCCAGTAAATTCTGGCCTAGCTGGTGATGCCCACATCCTGTAAACAGATACTTTTATTTAAAAAAAAATAAAATTAGCCTTGAAGGAACCTGTGTTGAATCATTGTGGCGATGCAATATCCTTTTGTTCTGAATGTCTCTTGAGAAGGAAACATGCAGTTTGATTTTCATGAGCTGAACATTTTTCATGCATAAAGCAGATCTTTGAGGTAAGTGAAGAATGTGGAAGTCATCCTAGCTTTTGTGACAATGCAGTGTATTTTACCAGGGAATGGGCAAACAAATACAGCTAGCTGAAGAATTATTTTTGGACAGTGTTGACTTGCCAAATACTTTTAGTTTGGCATTCTTCTCATCAGAAATGAAGATAGGTGTTATTACTATTCTAGTTTTTGGGTGATTTCTGTATTACCTAGCTGCTTAAATGCATCTGGAATTTTATGCTTTATATGTTCATGACCTGCAGCAAAATATTTTACATATGTGATTCTAAACTTTTTTTGCGTGTACCCTTGTGATACCTTTAACCAGGCCAGGCCTGTGCACCAAAATTTAATTCCATTCTTATTATTAAAATGTTGAGTTAAACCTTTCATTGTAAATAGTCTGAGCAGGACAGTGATGTTGCTGGGTGAAACTGCATTCACTGTTATTGCATTAAAGTTGATGATGTTGTACATGTCTTGATGGCATGAAAGTTCCTGGGACCTTGGGTCCTTGCAGCTGTTTGAAGTGTGTCCATGCGTCCAGTCAATTTTGGTCTGGTATGGTGAGTTGTATTTAGGAAATCAGTGGCGACCAAACATATAAACATGCTTTATTAAATAATACAGCATAAAATGCTCATTTATAAGGCTGGTGATAAAATGTAAAGTCTAATGTGCACAACAATAAGCTACCAATTTTATAAACTGAACTAGATGTAATTACCCTATGTAGCAGAAATGTGTTCAAGTTGCAAACCAAAAGTCTGCATCATTGAGCATCTTAATGCAGCAATACATATTTTTTAAAAGACATGAGAAAATGTAATGGATAGCTATGATTTATTAGTTGTTGTTCTATAGATCTTGATTCATTAAATTAGCAAGATGTTCTGATGCATGGTTAACATCTCATTAATATTTTAATTTGCTTTGTCTAAGACTCCTCATCAAAAAAGATTTCTTGTTTTTTTTTCTTACATTGGTTCTCCTCTTACAGGGACTTACCTTTTAAATAACTGAACTCTGTTGCATTATCTGCTATGGTGATGGCACACAGCCTCTGTTACAACTCATTGACACCCTCTGGCAGGCAGCTATTTCAGTCTCCCACACTGGAAGTATATGGGAAGAATGCATCATGTGCTGCAGCACGTATCCAGGATCCACTGTGCTGGCAGACAGACTGTTTTGTACCAGCATACTGTAATTCCACTACACATCTGGAAGAAAAAGGCTCTAAGCAGGGAGATGGAACAAGTGAAAGCATGGACACCAGTATGGAGTCTCCAGGATATATTCCAATGGTAAATGGAATGAGAACAACTACTACAAAATCTGAAGTGAAGCATCCTCCTTTGTGAGTATTAAAAATCCTATTACTATCACTGGCAAAAAGAATCTGATTCTACCCATTTTTGGAGTAATGGGAGAAGATTTGAGTGCCTTCTGTGCCATAGCTAGTAGTTGAGGAAGAACAGTTATTTTGCAAGACTAAGGAAGTTCTGATGAGTTTTAATGTCTCTTTCCATATTACTGTTGAAGCTGATTCCCAACGCTGTGATGCAACAGTGCAGTGTTCTAATTAGATGTTTTAACATGTTAGCTCAATGTAAGGGGAGGTGGGGAATAGGAATTGAAATGGAGGTAGAATTTTATTGCCTCCTTCACACATTTGTTCAAGAACTTCCTGTAATTTGAGGTCGAAGTAAAAGTCTTTAATCTTTGACCTTCCTATTATGAACTTGTCAGAAAGGAGGGGGCTGTGCCCTCTCATTGTAACTTGTTTTATAAATGACTGTGTTTATGCCTTTGTTACTTCTAGATTTTATTATTTCTACATGTTCAAGGCTGTTTTTCTGCATTCCACACTCTGTAAACTTCTATCAAAGTTTACAGACTGGTCATCTCTGTGCTCGTTATATTGGCTCCTCTTTAGTCTTTCATGGATGTCAGTGTCACTACTAATTTTCCTTGAACTGAGTGGCTTGATAGGCCATTTCAGAAAATGATTGTGAGATACCCACATGATATGGATTGAAGTCACATGCAGGTCAGACGGGGTAATGACATTTTCCTTTCTTTTTAAGGGACATTAGTGAACCAGGTGGGGTTTTTTGCATCTGTCATTTATAGTTGTCATTATTACTGAGATTAATCAGATATTCTACATAGTCATTGAATTTAAATTTGATTTGATTTGAACACACATCTCGAGAGTATTTGCCTAGGCCTCTGATTTATTGGTCCGGTGATATTGCCACTATTCCACTATCTCCCCTATTAGTCAAGCAGATCTTGATTTATAATTATTGCTGTGTTTTAAATCCCTCAAAGGCCAAGTCTTTATCTGTCTCTAAAATGCTCAAAACTCTTATCTCCGTGCTCAACTAATTTGTTTTTATGCACCCAATTTGAATAGCTCCACCATTAGAGGGGGAGGTGGGGGGCATTGTTAGTCCAGGACAGTATTACGGTTGCAGAAAAGACAATTGAGCATTCGTCTACTGAGGTAATATGAGCTGAGTTAGAAACAGGAATGGAGAGGTCACCCTGTTGAGAGTTTTCTGTAGGCCTCCGAATAGTTCCACAGATATAGAGGAAAGGATAGTAAAAATGATACTCAATAGGAGCGTGAGTGACAGGGTAATTGTTGTGGGGGCTTTAATTTTTCAAATATTGACCAGGAATACTATAGTTCAAATATTTCAGATGAGTTAGTTTTTGTCCAGTGTGTGCAGGAGGGTTTCCTGACAATATGTAGACAGGCCAACAAGGGGCGAGGCCACATTATGTTTGGTACTAGGTAATGAACCCGGCCAGATGTTAGATTTGGAGGTAGATGAGTACTTTGGTGCTAGTGACCACAATTCATTTATGTTTAGTTTAGTGATGGAAGGAGATAGGTATAGACCACAGGGCAAGAGTTGTAGCTGGGAGGAAGGCAATTACAATGTGATTAGGCAAGATTTAGGATGCATAGAATGGGAAAGTAAACTGAAGGGGCTGGGCACAAATGAAATGAAACATGGAGGCTTGTTTAAGAAACAGCTACTGCGGATCCCTGGTAAGTATGTACCAGTCAGTCAGGCAGGGAGGAAGTTGTCGAGCGCAAGAGCTGTGGTTTACTAAGGAATTTGAATCTCTGGCCAAGAGGAAGAAGGCAGCTTATGTTAGAATTGAAGCATACTAGCTTTTGAAAGCTAGTGTGATTCCAATTAAACCTGTTGGACTATAACCTGGTGTTGTGTGATTTTTAACTTTGTACACCCCAGTCCAACACCGGCATCTCCAAATTATGTTAGAATGAGATGTGAAGGCTCAGTTAGGGTGTTTGAGAGTTGCAAGTTAGCCAGGAAAGACATAAAGAGAGAATTAAGAAGAACCAGGAGGGCACATCATAAGTCATTGGTGAATAGGATCAATGAAAACCCAAGGCTTTCTATAGGTATATCAGGAGTAAGATTAGGGTCAATCCAGGATAGCAGTGGGAAGTTGTGTGTGGAGTCCGAGGAGATGGGGGAAGTGCTAACTGAATATTTTTCATCAGTATTTACACCTAGAAAAAGACAATGTTGTTGAGAATACTAAGATACAGGCTACTAGACTAGATAGGAGTGAGGTTCACAAGGTGTTGGAAATTCTGGGAAGTGTAAAAATATGACCAGTCCCCTGGGCTGGATGGGAATTATCCTACGATTCTCTGGGAAGCCAAGGAGGAGATTGCCGAGCCTTTGGCTTTGTTCTTTATGTCGTCATTTTCTACAGGAATAGTGCAAGAAGACTGGAGGATAGCAAACGTTGTTCCCTTGTTCCAGAAGGAGAGTAGAGACAACCCTGGTAATCATAGACTTGTGAGCCTTACATCGGTTGCAGGTAAAATATTGGAAAGGGTTATAAGGATGGGATTTGTAATCATCTAGAAAGGAATAAGTTGATTTAGGGATAGTCAACACTGTTTTGTGAAGGGTAGATCATGCCTCACAAACGTTATTGACTTCTTTGAGAAGGTGACCAAACAGGTGGATGAGGGTAAAGCGGTTGATGTGTATATGGATTTCAGTAAGGCGTTTGATAAGATTCCCCACGATAGGCTATTGCACAAAATAGAGTCATGAGATTGAGGGTGATTTAGCAGTTTGGATCAGAAATTGGCTAGCTGAAAGAAGACAGGGTGGTGGTTGATGGGGAAATATTCATCCTGGAGTTCAGTTACTCGTGGTGTAATGCAAGGGTCTGTTTGGGTCTACTGGTCATTTATAACAATGACCTGGATGAGGGCATAGAAGGATGGGTTAGTAAATTTGCGGGTGACACCAAGGTCGGTAGATTTGTGGATAGGGACTAAGGATGTTGTAGGTTACAGAGGGACATAGATAAGCTGCAGAGCTGAGCTGAAAAGTGGCAAATGGTGATTAACTTTGGAAGGAGTAACAGGAATGCAGAGTATTGGGCTAATGGTAAGATTCTTGGTAGTGTAGATGAGCAGAGAGATCTCCATATCCATATACATAGATCTGTGGAAGCTGCCGCCCAGGCTGATACGGTTGTTAAGAAGGCATACAGTGTGTTAGCTTTTATTGGTAGAGGGATTTAGTTTTGGAACCATGAGGTCATGCTGCAGCTGTCCAAATCTCTGGTGCAGCCGCACTTGGGAGTATTGCGTACAGATCTGGTCACCGCATTATAGGAAGGATGTAAAAGCTTTGAAAAGGTTTGAGGAGATTTACCAGGATGTTGCCAGGTATGGAGCGAAGGTGTTATGAGGAAAGGCTGAGGGACTTGAGGCTGTTTTCGTTAGGGGAAAGAAGGTTGAGAGGTGACCTAATTAAGATGTAAAATAATTAGGATTAGAAAGGGTGGACAGTGAGAGCCTTTTTACTTTGGTGATGGCTAGCACGAGGGGGCATAGTTTTAAATTGAGTTGTGATAGATATAGGACATATGTCAGAGGTAGTTTTTTTACTCTGAATAGTGAGGGTGTGGAATGTACTGCGTGCATCAGTAGTAGGCTCACCAACTTTAAGGGCATTTGAATGGTCATTGGGTAGAATGACCATTTTCTGGATGAAAATTGAATAGTGTAGGTTAGATGGGCTTCAGATTGGTTTCACAGGTAGGTATGACATCAAGGGCCGAAGGGCCTGTACTGCGCTGTTATGTTTTATGCATTAGTTGTAACCTCAAGCTATGGAGAGAGGCTTCAATTTCATTTCATTTCATTTCATCATATGGCTGGTCAGGAATTTTTCCTGGACTAAATGCCTGCATTGGTATATGTTGGAAGAATTCACAAGATTATGCTTGCCCTGTTTGTTCATGTTTCTGGATCAAATGCTGGAGTGTGACTTGAACTTGGAGCTTCACTGTATCACACCACCAAAACCACTCCCCATTTGAGGAAAAAATTACAATATCTGAAAATTCCTTTTGTGAAAGTTAATTTTGTTAGTCCTCTTCTGACTAGAGTTCTGATATTTGACTGGCTATTAATGAGATTCAGTACCTCTTCACCAAGGACTCTTATGTATCATCTTTTCTAAAATAGCAATTATTGCAGAAGTGGTGGACACGGGCACAATTACAACATTTAAAAGATATTTGGATAAGTACATGAATTGGAAAGATTTAGAGGGATTTGAGCCAGAGCAGGCTGGTGAGACTAGTTTAGTTTAGGATTATGTTTGGCATGGACTGTTTGGTCCCAAAGGGTCTGTTTGCATGCTGTATGATTGTGATCTGTGTTGCATACTTATCATTTTGCTAATATATTCTTCCCTGATCATACTTCATATAAGTAACCGAGCTGCTTCTAAAACATTTGGGTTTTTGGTGTTGTCATTTGGGCAACACTGATAAAACAGTATGTACTGTATTGCCCATCCCTTTTTGTCCAGAAGACATTAAAAACCAACTATCTAGAATTTGGCTGGAGTCAAACTTAGGCCAGAATGAACATGGATGAGCAAGGTACTCTTTAATGGAGGATGTTCATTAGCTATTTATTGCAGGGTCAGTCTGGCAGATTTCACAGGGAAGCCCTTGTGAAGCCCAAAGTGACTAGCTGTATTGAATTCAGTGTTATAACTTTCCTACTGACTTTTGGGTTGCTGGTTGTGTGATCGTTAAATTGTGGGTAAGCGAAAGAGTCAAATGTTTGTGCTGTTTCTCTCATTTCATTGCCCAAGAACCAGTTCTGCTTTGGGTGTACCCTGCTTCTCAGTATTTACTGGAGGGCAGTTTCATAGGTGCTGGATGTTCTCCAGTACAGGCACGCAGTGGTAGTACCCTATACCCGTTCATCTAGGTAAGGATTTTTTTACAATTTATTCAACTACAGGAACCAAACTCCAATCTTGTTCTGCCTAATTACTTCTCTTGTGCTTCCCGAATCAGTTTGTTTGTAAGGAAACTTGATGTAAAGATACTTCTGTAAGGAACCAGGCCAGAAAGTACTATTGCGAGAGTGGAGGTTGAGCATTGAATTTTTAAAAGATATATCAGATGTGGAGGCAAGGGCAGAAGCATTTAAAGAAATAGTTTTCAGAGAAAAATTGAAGTGGTTTGGTTCTGCTAATAGTAAGCTAGGTGTAGAATGCAAGACACCACTGTCAAAAAGGATTCTCTTAAGTTAAACGACAGGGAAGGATTGTAGATACGAAACCAAGGCTTGTTGTCTGGGCAGTCAGATTCCTAGTGAGACCCTACCCATTTCACCTCCACACTCAAGGCTGCAATTGACCCATATTCCTGAAGTTAGTGATGGAAATTGGGTATTTTTGGACCGAGATATTTAGGAAATCTACTTTCTTATTTGAATATCCTTTATTTAGGAAGGACTTTGAGTAAATTGTGGCTTTCAAGCTTAAACATTTCTTTGACTTGGGTTGAGCGGGTCATTTTAGGAGGTTTAGTTGAAATGTAAGTCTAAATTTCAAGTGTATTTTTTTAACAAGTGAGACTATTAACAGCCTGAACCTCCAACCTGAGCTACAAATCTTGTCCCAAATCACAAAGTGAGACAATTTCCTGTTTATGGTATCAGAAGCCAATATAACATACTTTGCAACCTGTAGTCACTGAACCTTGCTGTGTCACTGGGACCAATGACTGTGTGCATGACACTGTTTATGATGTCAGTGGGATGGCATTATGTGACTGGGTTTGCCCCAGTCTGTTGCACTTAGATGCCATTTTTATGTACAGTGTGCTTCTTGGGTTATAAAAGTGCACAACTGCAGATATGATATTCTGTGCCATAACCATTGCCTACTAATTTAAAATGGTATGCGTTTGACTAGTGCTTGAAATCTACACCAGTGTGTTTATGCATTCGGCAGAAGGCGTCATGTTAGAATCCCAAAACTAAACTGTTTTTGAAGATTTTCAGGACTTGAGTTACCAATGGCATTTTGGAGTCTAAAAGAATTCTACAACATCACCTTAGAATTTTATAGAAAAATCGTTTTTTTAAGCAGGTAGTAGCACTTCAGTGTAATTTTTTGTATTTATAAAAGCAGCACTTAAAGTAGGCTGGTATCATAACATACAATTTTACTTTGCATGTTTTTTTTTTGTTCACCTAATCACCTGTTTCTCTTTGTAAACAGGAGGAATGAGTTTTTCAGGAGAAAGCACAAGCGGGAGCAGGAGGAAGCTGAGTGAGTATCTTCATTAGGCCTTATTTATTCTGCTTCCGGGGAATTGGAAAGAGCACTGTTTGCAGTTTTTGATGGCAAATGGCATTCATTAAATTTTTGCTTGCTGTTAACATTGCTTTATAAATGTACCATCATTTACTGGAACATCTGGGATCTCATGAATACTATGCTTTATTACACAAATCCTTGTCCAGTTTAAAACAAAACAACAAACGCTGCAGCAGGGAATAAGGTGAATTAGAGTCCAATATATTTCATATATTGATATGAGTATGTTAAATTGGCAGAAAGAGACTTGAAGAGATCTACAAGGATTTTATTGCAAGTCATTGGTTTGGCACAAATCTTCTTTTTTCACCACTTTTCTTTTGGACTCCCTAATGTATGGAATAGCTGAGTTCTTGTCAATCTGTTTCCATTTGAGCCTTTTAAGGGACCTGCCTTTCTAACTCTGATAGGCTCCTTTTAAGGGAACACATGTATGCACACAAGGAAGATAGGAAAATACACAATTTCAGATTCTCACTGTTCTATAGTGACCTTGCGTCATTTTTTTTAATATAAAGGCATTTGTCCAAGTCATCGACTATAGGTCTGTTTTACTATGATCTGCCCATTCAAACTTGGATGTTTCCTTCCTCTCCAGCATTTGCTTTAAACTGGCTATCTTTATTCTAAAACTTTTTTCACTTGCACTTTTTGGAGAGTGCACATTTATTCCAGGAAGACTAAATACCATTCTATTGATATTGTTCTTTCAGTCCATTCTTACATATTGTATTTTATAATAACATTTCTTCCTGAAATTTTAGGCACACAAAACACATTTCAACAACATTGACAGCTGGAATTTCAGTGCCTGATGTGTTTTATTTTTCACTATTTTCTTTGCCTTCCATGCCAAGGAAATACTTTCCTACTTTCTCACAAAAGTAGTATTGCAAATCATCCTGCACTGAAAAATCCATTGCTAAGATTATGCAGTATCTTCAAAAATATCGGTATCCGTTTTGGTGTCACCCAAAGCTGAAAACTTCAACATACTTTTCTCTATTTTACTATCCTGTATATGTTCTCTATCTTTAGATTTTTCATAGCCAGACTACATTCTAGTATATCAAAGCTAGCATTTGGTGTGGTTATGTAGCTAACCAGTTGAATTGTTTGAGATTTCACAGCTATTCCATCTCCTGCTTTGGTTGCAGCCTCATCTTTTTACCTAGATCTGGTAAGGCTTCACGTTTTCCTAACCAGACATGTGGTGTAGAATTATGTTTTGACTTGCCCTAGTTAATTCCCAAACCCATATATTTGAAAGCTCTAGGAGCTTTACTGCCAATTTCTAATTCCTTCCTGATTCAATTTATGGTCTTTAAAGTCATTGGTGCCCCACCCCCCCCACTCACATACACGCACACAGTTGTGAAGATGCTTGAATGTTTTCTATTATAATGCAAATGCCAGGTCTGTTAGTTTGAATGCCCTAACATTAATAGAAATGCCATTGCTGAAAAATATTGCACTATGAAACGTCATTAATCCATAAAAGAGTTTATGCAATTTCTAGAGCTTCCCCTTTGTTCCTGGTGCTTCCTTTTCGGGGTGATAAAATGCCCTTCTCAAGAAGGCTACTCTGCAGGAAGTCAGATTTGATATCAATAGAGTAACATCTCCAATAAAAGGTTGTTAAAATGGCTATAAAGATGTTCAAAATTACTTTCTCAGGAGAAACTATCCTAACACCACCTTTTTTTTTAATCACAGGCATTTCTCAAAGCGTTGAGCTACAACTCTAGCCTTAGCCTGTTGCAGCCATTTTGTTGGTACAGGTTCATTGGTTAGACAAAGTTGGTTGACCTTTATCTTCACTTTCAGAATATATTCTGAATTATTTCTTGTAACTCTTAGTTTAGCTTCTTTTCTTTTAACCTATCTTCCATTCAACTAATAGCCACAAAGGCTGTCTCATTATGGAACGCTCTACCTTTATGCATTGTCCGAGTAAGTTCTGTATTACATGTGTTACTTGGTTGCCTTTAAAAGCTGTGACTTCTCCTCATTGTGATTTCTCTGGACTACTTTCAGGATGTCTGCTTGAAATCCTATGTACTGTATACGACCTTTTTCTTCAAACCAGTACTGGAACAGCAATTTCTAGTTCTCTATTTATGTAACCCTTGCATGATCCTCACCTTTTCTCCCTCACTTCAGGAGTTTAGCCTGTTTTTACATTTCCCCGTGACTTGCCTGCAGGTCCTACCCTCCAGTCTTCTGACTCAGCTGACTGGTAAACTGTGTGCGAACTTATTTCGGACAGTTGTTTAGTGAGCACATTTGATTACCTTTTCATGTTCTTCACAGTCTGTGCATGATGGGTATGTTTTTCCTGAGCTTTTGAATCCTACCCCTCTATCCAAATTGTAGACTTAATGGACATGTGAAGTATATGGTGCTTCATCATCAAGACCATCTCCCGTGTTCTCAGCGTTTGAAAATTCATGGCTCATAACCAATCATGAGGGCTGCACCTCTTTATAGCCTGTTGTATTCTGGAAGTTTTTCTGTCATGACTGATAACCTTCCTTGGCCATCCCCATTCCATATGTACTCCTCTGTTATTGTAAACTGTCAGTTGATCTTTTAAAGATGGGCTAAACACATTAGCCTCATTCTTTTTTACCTTCATCCTTTTGTTAAACTTTTAAAAACTGTATCCAGTAATTGAATTTCAAAATCATCTCCGTTTCATAACTCCTCTTTCTAGTTAACTCTATGGGCTTGAGATTTAGTCACAGCAGAGCCAGAAAACAATCATGGATGTTTCTTTAAAACATTTTTTCTTACATTGGTTGTTCTACCACTCTTGGTGAAGCCATGTTCTTAAACCTGCAAGATCATTTCCCAAACTAAAAGTCAATCCTCTAGGGGAATTTATTTTATTGCTCCAACTAAACTTCTCCATTTGCCAAGTCACTCTTTTTAATTCATCTCTATGTAATGAGACTAGTTTGTAACTTCCAAATATACCTCCAATTAATGCTTAAGTACTTGTCATTTAAGATTTTAAATTAACGTGAATGCTCTTCTGAATTTGTCCATGATCATCATTTCCTGTACATACTTAATTTCTGTATAACTTGAGTGATCTGAATCACTGATCCCACAGCATTTCTTTCAGATTCCATAAATGTCTGATTAGCTTTTTTCTCGCCCTAAATTTTAATTGATCAGCTTCATGTTTAAAGCTCACAAACATAAAGGATACCTCTTTGACAGTTTCCTACCCTACAGATTATTCTTCTGACAATTTAGTGCACACGATCATAGTTGTACCTGACTTAACGCTTGTATTAAGTAGGTTCAAACATCTTTTAACCAATTCGTCTACCCCACCTACCTTGAATGAGGTAAAATATCTTTTGTATCTATACCTATTATATTTAGGCATGAACTGTAAACTCTTGGTTAAATTAAATCCCCCACTGGAATCAGAATCCTTATTCGAACTACTACCTTATTTCTTCCCTGTTTATTTTATTTTTTTGCTGACTCACTCTCTAATTTCCTTTTTAGAGTTTAAATCTTCTTAACGTTTCCTGCTGTATTTTTCTCTGCTTTACTTTTTTCTACTTTGACTTTGCCTTTTCTTTGTCCAGTGTTTTTCATTTCTAACTGTATCCTAACTAATTCTAGCTGTGACATTCCAGTTTCATGTTTCCTTTTTCCACTTCTAAGTGTATAATCCCATGAAGCACTTCCTCTTGTACATTCCTGCTTTTATTTCTACCTTGAATTTAACTACTAACTCTCTCTGTTTAGTTTTGGTCAACATTTTAAAATAATCTACTGTATATCTTCCACTTCTAAAAAAGGTCTTAGAAACATTCAAAGCCCGCTTCAAATTTCATGCAACAAACTACGAGCTATAAGATCAGGAGTAGGCCATTCAGCCCCTTGAACCTGCTCTACTATTCAGTAAGATCATGGTTGATCTGTGACCTATTTTCATGCAGAACAGTTGATTTATGTCCAGAACCACTCCTTAGCTGTTACTTCTAATAAGCCAGACAGCGATCTTGAATCCAGTGAATTCAAGTATCCTACCAAGAGCCCCCTGTTATGATTCCAGCTGGTGTTATTGCTGACTGAAATCTGACTTGATAGATCATATTTTGTTTTGGCAATCCATTAAAATGTGAGCAATTTTGCAGCTTTTGTTTTTGCAAAAAAAATTTACAAAATTCATGCTGTTTACTTAAATTCAAAGATTTATAAACCAGCAGTAAAAGTATAAACCCATTAATCCCAAAATGCTCCTTTTTATAAATTCCAACAAAAAGCCATCCCTGTAGGGTACTTGCACTGGAGAATTTTTCCAACACCATGAATGGCTTAAGGTGACATTAACGGTTGGAGGCCGCACTAGCGTTTTGTACAGTTGCAGCATGACAATACCGCTTCGGAACTCAATCTCTGTACCAATAAAACCTAACTCACCATATGCCACCTTAACAGCACTATCAACCTGGGTGGCACCTTTCAGGAATCTAAGTACATGGACACCAAGATCCCCCTGCACATCCACACTACCAAGAATCAAGAGGTTCACATAATCAATGTAAAAACACCAAGTAGCACACACCACTGTTATACTTTATTTACAGCATATATCACTTGAATAGTAATGCAACTTTGCCTTAAATAAAACTTACTGATAGCCTTCTCTCTCTCAACCTCAACTGACTACTTGGACATCACAGCAATTGCAATAACACAGTAAACATCTATTTCTGATGTGTAAATTTTTTTCGGTTTATTGGGAGTGCCAGTTAAAACAAAGTTTTGCTATAAAAACGGGATGGGGAATGTATTTCTTTAAGCTGTGGGTGTTTTCCCCAAGCTTTTAAAAAAAAAAAATTAGAAATTTCTAACAGACTTTTAAAGCACAATGATTTACAGTTTAGCAAAGTAGAACTTCCGTTAGTTGTTTTAAAAAAACCATTAGTGTTGCCAAAGTAGCTCTTGCAAACTGTTTCTTAAAATAAATCACCATGCAGCAGAAATACTTAAATTTAATTATTAACTTCAGAAACAAGGAAAACCCATATGTCACTGACCCTAAAAGCAGAATAAATGAGCTTAAAATATATTCCTACAAACGCCTGCAAGGAATTTTCTTGCATGTAATACCCATGCCAATGCTGTTTGTAACTTGACAGTTCGACTGATCTGCCAGTATCTATGCAACATCTCATCAGTTATTGTATGTTTCCTTTCTCTCAAGTTATTGCTGAAAGTAATATTTAAATTCTGTCACCTGTCCTGAAATTCTTTATTTACAAGTTCACCTCCATTATCCATTAATTTTGTTGGTCACCCAAGGCCTGTGCTGACCCACTTTTCCTGACTGTTTACTCTGGAGCTTCCGTACTAATAGTTTATCACCATTTATATGCTAAACCTGTTTGCAGTATCAATAGAAAGTAGTAGATAAGCATTCCATTTTAGTCTCATACCTTCAGATCCATGTCTACTGTTTCATTAAAATCTCAGTTAAATGGTGTCTTACAGTATTTAATACATAAATCATCTAATGCATAAAATCCTCCCCACCCCCAGAATGAGATGATGTTTACTCATCAATCAAATGTTGATATCCATATGCTGAATTAGGTGGCAAAAGAATGCTAGAAAATTCACATCTTTGAAGCGAGAAACCGTTAAAGTTGCAGGTCTGTTACGAGGTTATTGTAATCCAATTGAGTTTTAAAATACTTGATCGGAACTCCTGAAAAATATTTTTACTATAACTGCACAATAGAACATTGTTTTAGATTGTCTTATCAAATCAAGTTTTCATTCAGTCTTAAATATTGGTGTTTAGTAATGGAGGATCAGAAAATTGAAATGTTGTAAAAGCCTATCTTGGAAGTATATAGACTTAAAATTTGGTATAATTAAAATGCAAGAAATCATTTGTGTGGCGGGAAAGGCATGAGAAGAACGTTCTGCAAAGTTGCATTAGGTTAAGCCTTAGGGGATTGGGTAATACATTTTGTATTGTTTCATGACAGGAAATGGAGTAAGAATAAATGGATCATTTACATATTGGCAGGTTGAAAGTAATGGGTTACTGCAGTTTTTGAATCATGAGTATTTACATTTTATATTGCTGATGTTGGCAACATTTTATTTATTGCATTTTCTCCTCCTCCCCATCAAATGTATCACTTTTCTCAATTTAGTTTGGTCTGCTTAATGTGCACCTCTTCACCAGTCTATGTCCTCTTGAAATCTGTCATTAACCTATCCATTTACAATGCTGAAGTTTTGTATCATTTATAACATTTGAAATTATGCTCTGTTCACCCAAGTCTAGACCATTCATATAGATTAAGAAAATAAATGAAATTAGTATTGAGTCTGGAGAATCACCTTTCTATCAATTTTTAAGGTGCCAGAAGAACAACCATTCCCCCATTCTGAAGTTCATCCTGTGACTTCCTCCTTTATTCTAGCTTTGTAGACAATTCACTGTGGCAGTTTGTCAAATGTCTTTTGGAAATCCGCATCAATGGCATTCCCCTCAGCGTCTAAAGATCTAGCTTCTCTATTGTCTGTTCTTAATGAATTTGATAGCCCAGCCAATACTTTGGCAACATGTTCCTCAGTAAAGTGCAACGTATTGAATCCTTAGCAATGCATTCTGCCTTTATGATTAGGTCCTTATTCAATCTGTAAGTTCCTTATCTTATCCTGTAAAGCTTTTCACTAATCTAGTCTATAGAACATTTTTGCTTTTCCTTTTGTACATCACCTGCTAATCTCCTCTTATACCTTCTCTTTGACTTTGATTTTTTGTTTGCATTTTTCTTCTGAATTTTTTTGTTTACTCATCCTGGTTCTCCGTTTGTATTGCAAACCTGATATTTCTCTTATACTTTATCTGCACCTTTTGAATAATTTTTCAGTACTTGGAGAGCTATCACTTTCATTTCCTCCATTGAGTAATGTACTCAATTTTACTTTTTGTGTAATGTTTTACGTTTGTGCAGTTTTACCTGTCAATTTTGTCTAAGAACATAAATAGAGGAGAGATGGCATTTGAACCTGCTTCTGCATTTAATAAAATCATTGCTAAATAGATTGTGACCTTGACTCTACTTTCTACCTGCCGCATCTCCCCATAATCCGTTGACTCCCAGGTAGATCTAAAATCTGTTTATCTTGGCTTTCAACGAAATGGCTTCCAGGGCTCCCCAGAACAATGAATTCCAAAGATTAAAGTGCCTTTTGAGGCAAGGGATTTCTCATTTCAGGTCGTAAATAGGATATTATCTCTTCTTTTGGAGCTTTGCCTCATGGTTCACCCTCTGAGGCATAGCAGCAGCTCAGTATTATTTTATCAAATCTGCTCAGAATCTTGAATGTTTCAAAAATTTTCCTAACTTGTATGTTTCAATGTGTATATGCCTAATCTTTCTCCTTAAAACAATACCTTTTAATTTCAGATTTAACCTGGTGACCCTTCTTTGAGCTGCCTTGAATGCAAGTACAGAGGATCCTCAATTATCTGGCATTTGGTTATCCGAATTTCAGATTATCCAGCAAGATCACAAGGTCCCGATGCTTGGCTAAACTGGTTTCCAGCATTTGATTATCTGACATTTGATTAACAGAACAAAATATTCCCCACCTGTGTCCTTTGGATAATGGAGGTTTCTCTGTATATCTCTTGGCTTTCACTATGTGTACCTACAGTGGTAGGAGTGAGTTAGCTCAGTTGGCTGGGCATCTGGTTTGTGCAAAGTGATGCACTCTCTCTCTCTCTCGAGCATTTATTTATCAAGGAGTGCAGACGATCTGCACTAGACATCTGAACAGGATTCTTAATTTCTCTGTCTGCTTCCTAGCCCAAGTGAAGTGTGATTAATTACCAATCTCCCAACTAATGCATTAGTTGAAATTGCAAACTTCATACTTTAAAATTAATCATGAGGCTTGTTAAAGACATTACCTGGCTACATTATTTAACCATGCACCTTTCAATTGTATTTTGGCCTCCCTGTTGGTGATTAAGGAAGCCCTGTAGTGGTTGTTAAGGATATATTTGCTTTACAGAGGAATAAACTGAGTTATTCCTTAAAATAGTTTATCCTGTTGACATTTAGATATTTGTATCCCAGTGATATTTTGCTCTCTTTTCCAGTGCTCCTGCTAGAAAAAAACGTCTAACTGAGAAGATGCTTGACTGTCTGGTGACTCCAGTGAATGTGTCATGCAGCTCTTGGCCTTACACTTCCAACCCTCTGGAAAATGGGATATCTGACGTTGCCTCCACTTCTTGGCAGATTGGGCCTAGCTCACAGGAATTTAGGGTTATTGAGAATGAAGCACCCTATGTGGAGATGAAACCTGATCCGAGCGAAGAGGGATTGCAGAAACTGAAGGAGATTGAAAATCGGTGGGAGTCTGAAATGCAATTTCTTCTGGATACCATTGTTGATTTGAGAATGTTATTGGTCTTCAGAACAGTTCCCATCCTCCCTACTTAATGTATATTTATGAAGTGGTATAATTTATTTGAGAAGGCAATTAAGAAATTGTATTTGGTGAACTGATCTCCTTGCACAATGAAGGAAATTGCATAAGTATTCGCTGACTTGTTAAAGCTATTAGTATGGTTAGCAAGTTCCATAACTATAGTGAAAATATGGAGCAAGGAATAATGAAAATCTTAGTGGGTTTGGAGAAGAAGGTAGGTAGAAAAGTTGGAATGTTCATTAAAAGTAATGAACTGTAGTCTGAATTGATGACATTTGAGCGTTAGCAATAATTGTGCTTTGGACTGCTAACCATAGCTGTGCTTGATGCCAGGGGTTCGTTCTTTTAAGATGAGTTGACAGCAGTTAAAGAATTAATGTTGATGTAAAAGGTTCTGAAAGCAAGTTGTCAAGTAAAATGGCCAATTATATTTTCTGAGGGGAACAAAGTCGTGATGTTGGTTAACACAAAGGAATTCATTGCACACAGAGCTGTCCCAGATATGCCAAAGTGTTGTCCACTTCATTTTGTTATAAATCAAATGTTATATATTCCTAAATAGAGCTACAGTTGTGATGAGTCATAAGTACTGTATATATTTGTATAAAAGTCAAACTTTTTAGACCATTTTGAAAGGTTCAATTTATAGCGTCAACTATTTCACCGGCACTAGTTTTGAGGGGCTGCAATTCATGCTGCAGCTCCAAATACCATATTATTAGCAGAAGTCCATTTGATCTATCAACTAATCCCAGGCAATGAAGAAAAACACAATAAATTACAGTAAAGGTAATTACCGGATAAAAGCAAGATAAACAAGAATGAATTGCTGGTGGTAAATTTTTATTTATACATACTAGTACGAAAATTTAACATGTCAAACATTCATTGAAATCCTGCAAAATCGCACAGTTCAGCATCGTCATGGCCTGGTATAATGGCCCACTTAAAATGAAACCTTTTATTAAATTTTTGAATGTGTAAGTGTCTTGAACTTCCCTGTCAAATTCTTCATTTCCCTCCCATTTACTCTTGTATGTAATGAACCTCAGCAACATTAACAAAGTTGTCAAAAGAATTAAAGATATATGTAGCTAATACATCTCCCTCTTATTCAGGTATAAAAGCACAATTAAAATTATTAACTTTAAAAAAAAAACTTTTGTATAGTGAGCAAAGTGCACTAAGTACCAATAGAATTGGTACAAGTCTGAATGAATGAATGAAAATATGCTGTAGTAAACCAAGTGGGCTAAGTAGAGTTATGAATGAATAGAGACACAATATAATAAACAAAGAGCGCTGAGTAGAGTTACCAGTATGAATGAATGCAATTTCATTTAAGTGGGTTAATGGGAACATATAGTTTCCTTTTGTAAGAGGTTTATAATGTGATAAAATAGGTCAACGTTTACATGAGATATATGGGAAATACAAGATTTTTCTTGCCAAAAATAAGGTGTTGACTATTACATGAGATCAACTCTTACTCGAGTAAATACAGTATATATACTCCTGTGACTTTAATAACTTAGCAAGGCATTGTTCTCCATGTTGCTCCATTTTTATCTAGTTAGTACAGTTCTTGATGGTAATTAAGTTACTTTTTGAATCAAGTAGGTCTTAGCCAAATTTAAAATTGAATTCAAATGTTTAATACCCGTAGAACTTTATTTCAGAAGTTACAGGTTTTCTGATCTCCATTCTCCTAGAAGTTATGGATGCTGCAGTACTGCAGGTAGACAAAGGAAGGCTACATAATTGCATTGAAGCCATGTCTTCTTTGAGAAGAATTCTCACTGAATCCTTTATTCTTTCCTTCAATAACCTAAATATTATTCTGCTTCCCAGGCTTGTTGAGGGAGATGATCCAGAAGGTGATGGAATTGAGGTTTCAGACATGCCAGTGCTAGTTTTATCTGATTCTCTACGAGAAGAACTGAGGCCTGGTTTGGAAGAAATTTTGCCTCGTAGAATAATGGAATCTCTGTAAGTGTGATTTCACCCCTGCAAGTGTGACCTTTTTCTGGAAGTGGGCAATCTTGTTGGGAATGTCTGTTTTCTTTCCCACATTTCTCTTCACAGGAATCATGCACAGTTACATCAGACCATCTGTTTACTTCATGCTAGCTATTTGGATAAGGGTTTAGGTGACCTTGTGGGTTCTCGCTGTAATCTTCTACAGGTTTTCTCTTCCTGGGTGAGTTTTGTTTGGACCTTTCCATATGACACCGGATGGTTAGTATAACGAAAAGAAATATGCAAGATGCTTGACCTATGTCTTTCTAAGAAACTGAATTAAGTTGGAATTAAAGATTTACTTTGGGTGTAACCCATACTTTGTTTTCTCTAAACATATAACAAAATCTAATGTAATATTAAGGGTTAAATATTAAATATTCCGGCACTCAAGTTTGGAGGAAGGGAGAAAGATTGAATTTGTTTGAGAACAGCAAGTGCCTGAGAAACAGACATATTTCCATTTTGTGGAATGAGATATTATGCTGTCTGTACCAGTTTTGAATAATTGGTTGCGAAATGCCACTTGTGGACTGAGAAAAGTACTTAATTCTGTTTGTTCTATAAGTTGTCTTTTTTTGTATCCACATTTTCCTGAGTGAGCAATTTAGTGAACAAATCTGTCTGAACTTTCACTCTTTTTATCACTGAAGAAATAATGATCAGTCTTGAGTTTATCAAAGCAAAATCAGACAAGAACAAAAGCATGAATGAAATTTATTTTGTCTGCCTTGGCAATGTGATATTTGATGAATTCATCCTTTTAAAAGAAGAAATGTTTTCCAAAGCATTTTAGAGTGAAGTTTTTACTTTCTATACCTTTGTTATTGTATCTTCAGTTTAAGAATACGAAAAGAATGTGGTGAGAGGGGTGCTGACCCTAACTGAATCACTAACTGTTATTGGCATTTCACACTACTAATGTTAATTGTTTCTCTGCACTTCTATTAAAGGAAAGCTGAGATTAAACAAAGAACTATATTTTTATTATATTTTAATGTGGTTGTTGTGATGATTCCAATTTCCTTTATCTAGTGCCAGTATGAAACTGTTTAGAAATATGTGTGGCCTTTTGCTTCAGTCCTTCATACCAGCTACAAAGTGGATGACTTCCCAGCATGAGTGATATGGAATTTGTCTTTCAGTCACTAATGCATCATTCTAGCTATGAAACCATTTGTAAAGCAGCGTAACAAACTTTTTTACATACCATATCTGCACTTTCATCTCTTGAAATTGCAGGATATTGAAGCTCTGCCTGTAGATAATACAAGTTTTTTTTTTGTAGGTGGAACCATTTCACAATTTCATGTATGCTCTAGATTTGGAAGTCCCAGTGTTGGACTGGGGTGAACAAAGTTAACAATCACACAACACCAACGGGTTTATTTGGAAGCACTAGCTTTCAAAGCGCTGAGCAGAGCTCGGGGTGATTGGCTTACAGGAAAGTTGAATTTGCAGCCATTGTCCTCCTAGATGGAACTGGTTGTGGGTTTGGAAGGAGTTGTTAAAGGCATGTTGGTGAATTTCTGTAGTGCATCTTGTAGATGGTATGCACAGTTGCTACTGAGCATCAGTGGTGGAAGGAGTGAAAGTGGTGCCAGTTAAGCGAGTTGCTGCTTTGTCCTGTATAGTGTCAAACTTGTTGAGTATTATTGGAACTGCAGTCATCTAGGCAAGAGGGGATTATTTCATCACACTCCTACTTGTGCCTGGTGGACCGGCTTTAGGGAGTCGGGTAGTAAGTTACTTGCTGCAGTGTTCCTAGTCCCTGAAATAAAGTGAATAAACAAGTATTTTGTATCAGTATTTACTGTGGAAGAGGATATGGAAAGTAGTGTAATAAATGGTGACACCATGCAAAATGTCCAGATTACAGAGGAGGAAGTGCTGGATGTCTTGAAATGCATCAAGGTACATAGATCAATTTTGCAAATGTTGACAAATTAAGAAATAATAAATTAAGTGGATTTTAAGTCAATAACCAAAGATGTGCAGGTCAGGTGAATTGGCCATGCTAAATTACCCGTAGTGTTAGGTAAGGGGTAAATGTAGGGGTATGGGTGGGTTGCGCTTCGGCGGGGCAGTGTAAACTTGTTGGGCCGAAGGGCCTGTTTCCAAACTGTAAGTAATCTAATCTAAAAAAAAACCAGTTAATCCTAACATTATTTGTACTTGATCAATTCTATTCACTGTTCAGGTTTTGGTTTGGTCTTCATTGCCTACCCAGAGGTCCTTGCATAGTTGCCGTGGGCACCATTATGGTCTGTTTTATTTTTCTTCATGCTGTTCACTCTGGGTGTTGACACAGCGTTCGGTGGTTAGGTAAAAATGGTATTGCATCATTTAAACAACTGATTTCTTTTGAAGGAATGATGACGGAATTGAGCAAAAAAGTGCTGTTGATGATGTTAGTTGATAAACACATAATGTTTCTTTGTAGTAATTGTTTCCTCATTGTCTGAAAGAAGAATCAATCTCTTTGTTTTAATGATTAGCAACGGCTTTGAAGTAAAGTACAGTGGTTAGCACTGTTGCCTCACAGCGCCAGAGACCCGGGTTCAATTCCCGCCTCAGGCGACTGACTGTGTGGAGTTTGCACGTTCTCCCCGTGTCTGCGTGGGTTCCCTCCGGGTGCTCCAGTTTCCTCCCACAGTCCAAAGATGTGCAGGTGAGGTGAATTGGCCATGCTAAATTGCCCATAGTGTTAGGTAAGGGGTAAATGTAGGGGTATGGGTGGGTTGCGCTTCGGCGGGTCGGTGTGGACTTGTTGGGCCGAAGGGCCTGTTTCCACACTAAGTAATCTAATCTAATCTAAATCCCCAGGACCTGATCAGGTGTACCCTAGAACTCTGAGAAGCTAGAGAAGTGATTGCTGGGCCTCTTGCTGAGATATTTGTATCGTCGATAGTCACAGGTGAGGTGCTGGAAGACTGGAGGTTGGCTAACAAGGTGTTACTGTTTAAGAAGGGTAGTAAGGACAAGCCAGTGAACTATAGACCAGTGAGCCTGACGTCAGTGTGGGCAAGTTGTTGGAGAAAATCCAGAAGGACAGGATGTACATATATTTGGAAAGGCAGCGGCTGATTAGGGATAGTCAACATGGCTTTGTGCGTGGGAAATCATGTCTCTCAAACTTGATTGAGTTTTTTGAAGAAGTATAAGAGGATTAATGAGGACAGCGGTGGATGTAATCGATATGGATTTCAGTAAGGCATTCGACAAGGTTCCCCATGGGAGACTGATTAGCAAGGTTAGATCTCACAGAATACAGGGAGAGCTAGCCCTTTGGATACAGAACTGACTCCAAGGTAGAAGACAGGGTGGTGGTGGAGGGTTGTTTTTCAGATTTTGGAGGCCTGTGACCATTGGAGTGCCACAAGGATTGGTGCTGGGTCCTCTTACTTTTTGTCATTTACATAAATGATTTTGATGCGAGCATAAGAGGTACAGTTAGTAAGTTTGCAGATGACACCCCCAAAATTAGAGGTGTAGTGGGCAGTGAAGAGGGTTACCTCCGATTCCAACAGGATCTTGACCAAATGGGCTGAGAAGTGGCAGATGGAGTTTAATTCAGATAAATGCAAGGTGCTGCATTTTGGGCAAGCAAATCTTAGCAGGACTTATACACTTAATGATAAGGTCCTACAGAGTGTTGCTGAACAAGAGACCTTGGAGTGCAGGTTCATAGCTCCTTGAAAGTGGAGTCACAGGTAGATAGGATAGTGAAGAAGGCGTTTGGTATGCTTTCCGTTATTGGTCAGAATATTGAGTACAGGAGTTGGAAGGTCATGTTGCGGCTGTACAGGACATTGGTTAGGCCACTATTGGAATATTGTGTGCAATTCTGGTCTTTCTATCGGAAAGATTAGATTGGATTCCCTACAGTTTGAAAACAGGCCCTTCGGCCCAACCAGTCCACACCGACCCTCCGAAGAGTAACCCACCCAGACCCATTTCCCTCTGATTAACATACCTAACACTATGGGCATTTTAACATGGCCAGTTCACCGGACCTGCACATCTTTGGACTGTGGGAGGAAACCGGAGCACCGTTGTGAAACTTGAAAGGGTTCAGAAAAGATTTGCAAGGATGTTGCCAGGGTTGGAGGATTTGAGCTATGGGGAGAGGCTGAACAGGCTGGGGCTGTTTTCCCTGGAACGTTGGAGGCTGAGGGGTGATCTTCTAGAGGTTTACAAAATTATGGGGCATGGATAGGATAAATAGACAAAGTCTTTTCCCTGGGGTGGGGGAGGAGTCGTCCAGAACTAGAGGGCGTAGGTTTAGGGTGAGAGGGGAAAGATATTAAAAAAGAGGCAACTTTTCCATGTAGAGGGTAGTACATGTATGGAATGAGTTACTAGTGGAAGTGCAGGAGGCTGGTACAATTTCAACATTTAAAAGAAAGTTGGATGGGTATATGAATAGAAAGTGTTTGAAGGAATATGGGCTAGGTGCTGGTACGTGGGACTAAATTGGGTTGGGATATCTGGTCGGCATGGACGGGTTGGACGAAGTGTCTGTTTCCATGCTGTACATCTGACTCTGAGATCTTCGAGATCTGCTGGTGGAACTAAACTGATGTGCTAACTCCCTGCTTTCTTCCCACAGATGATAACGTTTCGAGTCCAGTGACTCTTCTTCAGAACTAACTGTTTTCTTCCACATGCTGCCATACTGTTGAGTTTCATTAGCAATTTGTTTTTGTTCCTAACCTTTGACCTCTCTTGTCGCAGTATTTGTGTGGTTAGTACAGTTTGGTTTCTGGTCAAATAGTTGTTGATTCTAGGGATTTCAATGGTAATGCTACTGAATCTGCTGATGGTTAGATTCTCTCTTGTTGGAAATGGTCATTGTCTAGCATTTGGATGCTGTGAATATTATTCGCCACTTTTCAACCCAAGCAAAGATATTACCCAGGTCATGCTGCAATTGGATATGATCTGCCTTAGTATCTGAGGAGTTGAGAATTATGCTGAATGTTGTGCAATCATCAGTGAACATCTACACTTCCATCTTAGGATGGAAGGAAGGTTATTAATGAAGTAGCAGAAGATGGTTGGATCTAGATACTCCCTGAGGAACTCATGCCATTACCATTGAATTTTGCCAGGGCTCCTTGATGCTACACTGGGTGACGTTTGGTCTTGATGTCAAAGGCAGTCACTGTCATCTTGCCTCTGGAATTCAGCTTTGATCATATTTGAACCAAGTCTGTAATAATATTGGGAGCTGAGGGGCCCTGGCAGAAACCAAACAGTGTGTCACTGAGTAGGTATTTCTAAGCAAGTGCTGATAGCAATGCTGATGGTTTGGCAGTTTTGAAATTTTCCTGTTTTCTTTTTGTGTCCAGCACATACTTGGACAATTTTCCAATTTCTGAGTAGATGCCAAAGCAACTGTAGTGGAACAACTTTGGCTAGGGGTGCGGCGAGTTCCAGAGCATAAGACCTCAGTATTATTGCTAGAACATTGTCAGGGCCCATAGTCTTAGCAGTATCCAGTGCCTTAAGCCATTTCATGATATCACATGGAGTTGAATTGGCTGAAGATTGGTACCTAAGATGCTTGGGACCTCTGGATCATCTACTTAGCACTTCTGGTTTGAAGATTGCTGCGAATGTTTCAGCCTTATATTTTTGCACTGGTGTGCTGGGTTCACCCATTGTTGAAGCTGAGGATGTTTTATAGTGCCTGCTCCTCCAGTGTGTGGTTTTAATTGCCCATCACCATTCATAACTGAATGTGGCAGGTCTGCAGAGCTATTAATTGTGGTCTATTAATTGTGGTCTATTAATTGTGGATTTGCTTAGCTCTATCACCTGTTGCACGTGCTCCTTGCCAAACAAGTAATTTTGTTTTGTAGTTTTGCCAGGTTGACAGCTCAGTTTTAGGTATGCCTTGTGCTGCTTGTGGCATGTCCTCCTACGTCTTCATTGAACCATAGAGCTGAATTCCAGAGGCAATATTGGTAGAGTGGGGAATATGCCAGGCCATGAGTTGAAGGTTGTGTTGTAGTATGTTTTTCATGCTTCTGATGGCCCATGGCACTTCATGGGTACCCAGTCTTGAGTCACTTGATCTATTCTAATTCGGTCCCATTTTGTATAGCGATAGTACCACACAACATGATGCAAGATATTCTCAATGTCAAGGCTGGACTTCACCACACAATCCTTAAGGAGATGGTCATTCTTCCTGATATTACCATGGACATCTGCAGCAGGCAGATTGGTGAGGATAGATCAAGTATGTTCTTTCCTCCAAAACTGGTACAAATCCAGTCTAGCAGCAAGATCCATTTTGGAGTTTACTGGATTGGTCATTGTTCTGTGACTGAGCCACTCTGTGGTGGATATTGAAATCCTCCACTGAATACATTCTGTGCTATTGCACTCTGCTTCTTCCAAGTAGTGCTCTAACTCCAAGTATTGAAGTGGGGGTGATATGTGGTATGATGGGAGATTTATTTGTTTATGTTTGACCTGGTGCTATGAGACTTCATCGTATTCGAAGTCCGTGTTGAGGATTCTTGGGGCAACTTGTTCTCGGTTCTTTACCATTGTGCTGCCACCGATTATTGGCTATATCCGAGCCCACTGGTATGGATGGTGATGGTGTTGTCCTGGACATTATCTGTAGGGTATGATTCAGTGAATATGACTATGTCAGACTGTTGCATGATTAGTCTGGGAGACCGTGCTCTCTGTTGTCACTCTCCCCAAATGCAGGGTTGACAGGCTGTGATTACCATTATCATTTCTTGTACCAGGGTAGATGCCAGGTGATCTATCAGGCTTCTTTTTTGTTGAAGATTTTCTAGCAATTGATACAAAATGAGTGGCTTGCTAGACCGTTTCAGAGGGCAGGTAAGTGTTGCCCACATTGCTATGGGTTGGCAGTAAGGAAACTGCTGTCCTTCACTAAAATAAATTAATTAACCAGACATGCTGTGGTAGAATTTGAACCTGGGTCCCTGGATTAATAGTCTAGTGGTAATACCACAAGGACAAAACTTCCCCCTTTCTTGAACCACCAACTTTCAGTTAACAGCTGAATGTGCTGATCAGTTGTGCCACAGAGACCTGGGGCAGCATGGTGGCTCAATGGTTAGCACTGCTGTCTCAGTGCCAGGGACCCAGATTCGATTCCAGTCTCCAGTGCATTGCTGTGTAGAGTTTGCACGTTCTCCCTGTGTCTGCATTGGTTTCCACTGGTGGCTCTGGTTTTCTCTTGCAATCCAAAGATGTGCGGGTTAGGTGAATTGGCCATGCTAAATTGCCTGTAGTGTTCAGGGATGTGTTGGTTAGGTGCCAAGGATGTTATGTCAAGAGTAAATGTAGGATAATAGGGGAGGGGAATGGGTCTGGGTGGGCCACTCTTCAGACGGTCGGTGTGGACTTGTTGGGCTGAAGGACCTGTTTCCACACTGTAGGGATTCTTTGTTTTTTTTCTGTACATGTGTATTTACCATGCTCTTGATTGTCTTGTGGTAACCTGAGTCAAACTGTGGATTTCAGTTCTACCCCAGGACCTGATAGCCAGTGAAGGTGTGTTCATAATGCAGTCGGAGTTCTAGCATCAACCTATGAATCCTTCCAGAAGCAGGTTTTAAGTGTGGGTGAAACTCCTGGTTAGCCAGACGATGGAAGGAAAGTTGGAGCTTCTACTATCACCATCCATAGCTCCAAACAACATGAATGTAAAGGTACATGTTATCAAGGCAGCTCACTCACCGAGTGAACTGTAACACACAATCATCATCCCACATTCTTGTGATGCAAATACGAAATTGATTAAACTCCAAAGCAAGTAGGCATTGTTGAATGTAACCCTGGGCATGCTGTATCTATGGTGTATCACATTGAAATAATCTCTTGCTACTTGGAATGTTCTTGGTGAGAATAACAGTGCATTTTGTGTAGATATCACAACACTGACTGTGGTGTCAGACTGTTACAATGACTGACTGACTGGATTCTTGTGCTATGGTTTTAATTTTAATCTCAACTGTCTAAATAAAGGTGAGAGTGAGACTGAAGCTTGCCCATTCAGTTTGTTTAGTTTTTGCTTTTCTCAAATAACAGTTGAACTATTGGCATCTGTAGTGTCCCAAATTCATTTTTCTGGTTGTAGTTCTATATGTAAGTTGCAATATCACCAGGAGTAAGTAGATCAGCATAAGAAGCTGAGATTTAATTGAATACAGATCTTATTTGGGTTTGTTTTGGATTTAAAGATGCAAGCTGTCCTAGAGGTCTCTAATGTGCTTTTTTTTTAAAAAATCTTCTTAGGAATCGTCCATGTATGGAACTTGTTTTGTGGAGACCCCCGTGTGAGCCACTTTCTGATAAACTTGCAGCTTTACCGGAGCAAAGAAACTCCAAACATAAGCAGCCACAGTGCAACTCTGATGTGTACAACAAGAGCTCAAAATTGGATTCATCCTTAATGTGTGGTGATATGAATCCAACCAACACATCTGAAGAGGACATGGAGCTTTAGAAACAACTTGCAGGACAGACTTGTGGGGTAAAAGCATTCTGACTTGCAAAGTTTCTCCATAGGAAGGTGTGGAGTATTTTCTTCAAGTTTTAAAAAACTTTTAAAAATGACATTTTGGAAGTTTTGATGCCCCCACTGTTCTTGCATAAACCAAATTCTGAACATTGCTGCAGTTTTGTACAGTTTCTGTGTAATGACTGCGTCTGGGGTAGCCTTTCTATTTTTGTAAGCCTATTCCTATTGCGGTCAATTGATCAAAGCTGTGAAGGAAGTAATCACAGTCTTTTTAACAACTGATGTGGGTGCGGCAGTAAGTGCTCTAATTTATAATGCACCTAAGATGCTAATTGTTTTTGTTTCTATTTAATAGATGGCAAGGTAGGAAATTGGGAAAAGCTTTTCAAGAGTTGTGCATGAGATTTGTCGAGTGTATGGATATATGTGGAAAGTATTTTGAACTGTTCTTAATGTTGAATGTAAATATTTTATGAATGACCTGTAACTTGCTAGCCATGAACTCCTGATAAAAGATTGGTTTTCCTATGCTGTCTTTGACAAATGGGAGGGAAAAAAATACTAAAGAGAATCTTAATTGGAGTAAATGCAAAAAAAAACCCTTAAGTTTTGTACTTCAGTTTCATTTGTACAAGCAAGTTTTGCTAAACCAGTTACGTTTGAGCCTATTTCTTATAACAGCTATGGGAAACCTGTATATCACTCACTGAATGAAAAATATCCTCCTTTGTTGTCCTGGCAAATGAAAGTGGTAGCCTAATTTAATTTACGAGGACTTGCTTGTTGACATTTTTTTGCTTAGTAAGTTTAGCATATAAGACACTGGTATTTCAAACCTATTAGTGAGGAATTGCTTTGAGCATATAACTACCATTGTAAAGCTGATTTCACTGCTCTTAAAAACCAATAAGTGGATTTTTTTTGTTTTGCTTTGTGTCTCTAGGACAGTGGGGTCGGGGAGGGTGGGGCAATAGGCTGTTCAGTGCTTTAAGCTTGTTTTGTCATTCAATTGAACATGGTTGATCTGTTCTCAACTTCATTCAAATATTCTAACCTAATTCATTTTAGTTTTGGTTCAAAAGCAAGTGGTTGTCTCTTTTGGGAACAATCTTTGCAGCTTTGAAATTAACGTAGGATTTGGTTGTCTGTTTTGAATGTAGGATGTTGATGTGTTGGAGCATTGGAATAGGGTCTGCGGACCATGGAGGAAGGAGATTGTTGAACAGGTTACCATAATGCATGCCAACTGATATTTAGGTGTTGGATAACAGGGCGTGGAACTGGCATTTTCCTACTCTAATAGCAGTTAGGGGACACTGACACAAGCATCAGGACTTTACAGCTTTTAACTATTTCCTAATTTAGCTTCAGTGTGACCGTGTAGAACCCCACTTACAACTATTAAAATGGTTGAAGTGAAGTTCCAAGATGCTAACAAATATCAAAATCCTAAAATAACACTGAAGTAGTGACCGAAATGCTGAACATCAAATGTAGTCAGCCAAAGTTTGTCATAAATTTAGCATAACCTCTTTGCTTTTCATTTTTCTGAGATTTGAACTTTTTTTATGCTTTTTCTGTGATCTTACAAATCTGGCTGTCACTTTCACTGACTTTCAGTATTTCTACAAAGATCCTTTTGCAGTACTCCATTTAGATTCCTATTTTTCAAATATGACCTCTCTTCCAAAATGTAATATCTTACACTTAATTGAAATGAATTTGTTAATTAAATATCTCTTCTGCAATATTTTTACTGTTGTGAAATGACTTATTTTCAGAAATGACTATCTCTTTCAACACCGCCAAGATATGATTAACTTAACAGGCTTAGAATTTTGGTTCCAAATTTTAAATTGTTAGTTTAATTTTAAATAAGCAATCCCAGTCCTGATCCTTGCAGGATTCCACTATTTTGCTATCTTCAAGTTCTGAGGAACACTTTTTTAAATGCTGCACTTTTTTTTTCTGTCTTGAAGCTGTACACCTAACCATTCATCTAGCTGCACCTTGATTCCTTGTGGTCTGTATTGATTTAGTCTATTATGTGGCACTTTAAAAAAGGCTGTTTGGAAAACTGGATATACTTCTATTGCATTAACACTGTGTACTCTGTCATGTTTTTAACTTATTTTGAGGTTGGGGAATTTTCTGTTTCCTTTCTGAAATAGAGTTATAATGTTAACAATCCAACAGTCCTCTTTTTAAAAAAAAAACAAGTGCATTTATTTACTGTGCAATAGTGCATTGGCTGTCTCATCAGTTTTTTAACATTCATTAATGATCAATCCATTTGGTTTTATCTTTTGACTGGTTAGTTTACTATCTTTCCTATCTTTTAAATGTAGTCATATTGTTTCTGTGCTTCTCTTGATGTCATGACACCAGATCTGTCCCCCTTCTGAATATTGAGGTAATCCATATTCCTCCCAAAATACTGTCATTATCTTTTTGAATTTATCTTGTCTGTCATTCAGCGAACATTCCCATCCTGCCATTTCATTTTCATTTGTTTGCACATAGAGCATTTTACTGTTCTGCTTGAATTTAATTGCTCTTCTTTGCTTGCCTAATTTGTTCATTTTCGCTTATCTCTTGATACCTTCATATTTTCCCTTATGTTAGACTCCTCCACAAGAATAAACCTGATAAAATAACAATTCCTTACAGAATATCTTTGGTGCAACTCCCACCTTTTGAGGAATCAAGAAAGTAAATAGGATAGGTAAACTTCTGTAAATATGAAGCATGATGGCTGTTAAAGATGTATTTATTTTGATACTAAATTGATACAACTCCAGGCTGCACAAGTTGAGGCGCATTTATTTGTAGCTTTTATAATTGGATATTATTGGTAGTTTTGTAGAAATGAGAAATTCAGCATTTTTTTGGAACGTTTTATATAACGCTTGAAAATGATTGTTCTTTCATTTAACAATGGCAGAAGCAGTTGTTGAACAGGCCAAATTGTTTACTTGCCATGAAACTGCCCAACTAGGTGGTAAAAGGCTGTGTTCTCATATAGCTGACTTCAGGTTTAGTATGTTAGGTAACTACCTATAACAAATGATCTTGAGAAATTACTGTATTCTCCATGATCACTGCAAAATTGTTGAAGCAGACTTCTTTTTGAAGTTTGTATTTGGAAATGCCTGTTAATTTTATAACTCTTGGAATTCTCTAGGTTTCTAAACATGTGACCGGATTTCCACTTAGTTAAGTCTACCTGAGTTTTTTTAAAACCTTTTAATCTGAAGATCTGTTAGTAAACTACCAATATGCCAAAGACGACAATTAGTTTAATTTTAAATAATTAATTGAAATCTGACGTTTATTGAGGCTGATACTTAATGTATAGTTCGGTATTTGTGAAAGGAGCAATTATCTACCAAGGCTTTGTTGAAATGCTTCCATTAGGCAGTGCCGGTTATCATTAAAATGCGCCATTGTGTATAGCATTTTGTTTTTTTTCTCTGCTGTACAGTGGGTTTCTTTAGAGTTCAGAACCATAACGTACAAAGATTTTACTTTTCATAGTTAGTGTTTGCCTGATTTCTAATGCTGAATAAACTGCCTATAATTGGTGTACACTAGTGTCTATCTTCTGGCCCAGGCAGAACTGTGTAACTAAGATGTTCTTTTTGACATTTAGCAATTGCTGTTACAAAGACTAGCATTAATATGAGCTAGATCAGAGTGAGGTTTGTGTGAGATTAAAACAAATGCCATATCAGGCCAACAATGTTGCTAAATTAATCTGACAATTTAGCTTTGCCATAAAGTACAGCATTTCAGCAAAATATTCAGTGTTTGCTCAACTAAAAACTACCCATATAAAGATATCAAAATTGTAGAATTAACTCATTGTGTACACTGTATCCCACCTGAAACTACCCAACTACTTTCTGTTTTGGCTTTGCCATATAGCCTTCACACATTCTTGAAACAAATGTAATTCTACCTCTTTCACTTAAAATATGTATACTTTGGAAATTCCATTTAAATGTCATTTTCTGTCAACATTTTACACATTTTATATTTAAATGTATATGCATGGATCAGACACAATTTAAATTATATCAGAGACTTTAGGAATGTTTTCAGTTTAATTGCAGTATTACTTGTTGACTTGGATCACACACACAAAACACATTACTGCAATTAAACTGAAGTTACACTCAAAATCTGATATGATAATTTAGATTCTGTCTGATCCATGCATATACATTTAAATATAAAATGTTGACAGAAAATGACATTTAACTGGAATTTCCAAAGTATATATGAGCCTTTTCAAATAGAAAATATGTGGTTGAGTATCAAAACATAAGAGATTGAGAGGTGACCAAAAGCTTAGTCAATGAGCTTTTTTGAAGGACCATCTTGACAAGAGGGGTAAGATAGAAATTTAGAATGGAAGCGACAAAACTTGGAACTCCAGGAACTGAATGCAAAGATAAAAACATAGCCTCAGGTGAAAATTGGAGAAAGTTGCTAATAGTTGCGCAGCAGCTCTCAAGTTACTGGACTCATTGAAGTACTGGGACCAGTCTATGATTTCTTGAATCCCAAGCTCCATGTTTTTTTAAGTGTCCATGGAGAGAAAGCAGAGTTAATGTTTTTGAGTCCAGTATCACTTGTTCAGAACTTGCATTTACAAGGTAGTTTTTGTAACTGTCAGAGGTCTCAAATGCTTACATTTCAAAAACCACTTAACTGGTTGTAGTTACTGTTGTAATGCAACTAATTTTTACTTGGCAAACTCCCAGAAATATTAATCACAGTGACCAGATACTGATGTTTGGGAATTGTAAGTGAACCCCTGTCAAGAGAACAAACCCAGATAGTTTCCTCTTTCAGACACATTAACTAAAAACCTTCCTCGCTAGGTGGTATTGTTTGACTTGTCATATTTGTCTGTCAGCTATTAATCCAGACTTGTCACCTTATTGCAGAAGCTCACTAATATTTAGAAGTGCCTGTCAACAAACCTTGTCTCCTGGTTTAACCAGCTTATGGTCAGCCTCCTGATTCTCCATACTTTCCCTACACTTTTCCCACAACTAAACAAAGTGTTAACAGTCTCTTCATAAGGGCAAGTTATTTGACAGATTTTTAAGAACTGAAGACAAACAATCAGGACCTGATGGCCTTCTGCCAAAGGTTTCAAAGGAAGTAGTTGCAGAGGAGTGGCTAGTGGCTAGCAGGAAACCATAAACAAAAGATACTCAGCTAGCAGTGGTACACTATGCTGTGTGAATGTTGCCAACCCTCAAATGTGTCAATGTTCCAATGCATTAAAATAGCTGGCACAGGATTGTCAGTCTGCCCTTAGCATTGAAATTCTCCCAAAATTGCTGTTCATCCCATTCTAAATTTTTGAGAACATACATAAACCAAGCAGTACAGTCAAGATCAAGTCACCATAGGCTTACCAGATCATAGGACTGCTATCTCATTAGAGAGAGAGAGAGAGAGAGAGATGACTACTGATTTAACCTGAGGATCATATCTCTGGCAAGGGGAGGGGTTGAGAAGAAGCATCCTTCATGATAATCTCAGCTGGAGATGGGAATTGAAGCCACAATGTTGGCATCACACTGCTTTACAAAGCAGCCATCCAACAAACTGAGCCAAACCAACCCCCCCCCCCCCTCCCCCCCCCCCCCCCCCCCCAAAAGCAGTATTAGATTAGTACAAAAAAAATCTGTTGCTGTTCTGCTTCTATACCAGTAGATGGTGCTTCTTACTTAGCATTCCAGCAGGTAGCACTCTAAACCTATACCCCCATTGGATCGTCACTAATACATTTGTTGCCTTAAAATCACCCTGTACACTTAGCCATTTTTTTTGTGTTGTTTGTTTGAACCTCTGTCTGATGGATGTGAAGTTTGTTCCAGAGTTATGAAGATGTGTGATTTGCCTAAAATGGTTACAGTTAAAAAGCATAAACCTGTTGGGACTATAACCTGGTGTTATTTGGAAGCACTAGCTTTCAGAGCGCTGTTCCTTCATCAGGTAGCTGTTGATCAGGTTCATAAGACAATTTATAGGAAAAGTTTACAATGTCATGCAACTGAAATGATATTTTGAACAAAGTTAGATTGCTGTTAAGTCTTTGATTTTTTTTTAGAATGGGTTGCGGGTGTCGGTTAGCCAAGTTCGGAAACCTTGAGGATGGCCTCAACCGGGACCTTGGGTTCATGTCACACTACAGGTGACCCCACTACAGTGTACACTCTCTCTCTCACACATGCACTGTTAAATACTCACACTCACGCAGGCTGTGTCATACCCAAGCACATACATTCCCCAAACTCTCACCCACATGCAGAACACTGTCACAGGCTTATACTCCCCCTCCATCTCCCTCCTCTTTTTTTTTTTTTGTTTCCCCCCCCTCTCTCTTTTCTCCCCCCACCCCCTCTCTTACCCCCCCCCCTTTCCTGCCCCTCTCTTACCCCCCCCTTCCCTCCCCCTCTCTCTCTCTCTTACCCCCCCTTCCCTTCCCCTCTCACACGTCTATGGGGTGAATATGCATTTGCAGGTACATTCTATTTTCCTTTTTAAAAAAAAAAACACTCAATCTGCAGGCAGTCAATCCATGTAATGTTTTACAAGTTCCTACTTTGGAGATAGAACCAGTCTGACTCAGGATTGGGATACAGACTGACTCTAACCTCACACCTTTAATGCATTGTCTGAGCTGAGATGTCAACTTACTTTATAAAACCTAAAGTTATCGAGAATGTGACTTAAAAGTTCTAGGATTTACATATTAATAACCTGAAACTTGCAATGCATTCTAAAAGATGAAAGACAATCAGCAATCTAGGTTTGTTCAATATATCATTTCAGTTTCATATCATCATAGAGATGAGCAGCAGTCCAACCCGTCCATGCCGACCAGATATCCCAACCCAATCTAGTCCCACCTGCCAGCACCTGGCCCATATCGTTCCAAACCTTTCCTATTCATATACCCATCCAAATGCCTTTTAAATGTTGCAATTGTACCAGACTCCACCACTTCCTCTGGCAGCTTATTCCATATATGTACCACCCTCTGTGTGGGAAAAGTTGCCCCTTATGTCTCTCTTATATCTTTCCCCTCTCACCCTAAACCTATGCCCTCTAGTTCTGGACTCCCCACCCAGGAAAAAGACTTTGTATATTTATCCTATCCATGCCCCTCATGATTTTGTAAACCTGTATAAGTTCACCCCTCAGCCTCTGACACTCTGTGGAAAACAGTGCCGGCCTGTTCAGCCTCTCCCTATAGCTCAGATCCTCCAACCCTGGCAACATCCTTGTAAATCTTTTCTGACCCCTTTCAAGTTTCACAACATTTTTCCGATAGGAAGGAGACCAGAATTGCACACAATATTCCAACAGTGGCCTACCAATGTCATGTAAAGCCGCAACATGACCTCCCTATTCCTATACTCAATACTCTGACCAATAAAATAAAGCATACCAAATGCCTTCTTCACTATGCTATCTACCTGTGACTCCACTTTCAAGGAGCTATGAACCTGTACTCCAAGGTCTCTTTGTTCAGCAACACTCCCTAGGACCTTACCATTAAGCGTAAATTTCATGACACTAAAATTTTGCTATAAATTTTGTGTCTTATGATCCTGGTCCACAGCTACCTGATGAAGCTAGTGATTCAAAATAAAGCTGTTGGACTATAACCTGGTGTTGCAATTTTGTACTTTTTTTTTTGTCCACGTAAAGTCCAACACCGGCTCCTCCGCATCATAAAATGGTTACAGCACAGGTAACAGAGTGGTTATTTGGTCTGTTGCTCTCAGGTAGAATATTTCACACTCAAACCTTTTGATGCAATATGTTAATCTTTATGCTACTATTGATTAGTTCAGTAATCATCTCAAACTGGTATCCTTTGGTTATCCACTCTTGCCCTAGAAGGAATTGTTCTTTGTTGTTTACTGTCCACACCAATCATGATTTTGAGTACCTTTGTTAAATTTTCTATTATTGTCAAAGAAACGTTCCTTCCCTGATTTCAACATAATTGAACTTTCACGTCCCTAAAATCTTTGTAAATCTTTCCTTCATCTCTAAACTAGTGTGCATTTCTGGAGACAACTCCAACTGAAGCCAAACCAGCCTTTTTGCTTTCTCTGCCTGGTTATTATGAGATATGCCTTTTAATCACTTTGAAGGTGGCAGGACATATTGGAAATGACTTTCATGGGTCTGTCTTCCTGCATTCATTTAGAATTGTCTTCTTTCTATTGTGTCCCTTTATTCTTCCTACTGAAATGCATTGTTGCAAACTTTAAACTTCATTTCAAAACTGTCTGCCCATTTTCATTGCCTATGTCCTCTTGAAATCCATCACTTTCCTCCTCAGTTCATAATACATGGAAGATTTGTTTCTCTTGCAAATTGTACCCCTAATTTGGGTCATCAGTACAGAACAAGCAGTGGTGCTGGGACCAATCACTGGGAACTTCATTATATGCTTCCCTCCAGTGCAAAAGACACCCATCCATTCACCACTTGTTTTCTGTCTTTGTATCACTTTTTTTATTCCAAGGACTTCAAATCCACAATTTGGTACATTCATAAATTCCCTTTTGGAAAACCATGTACCTGACATTAGTTGAATTTTCTTCATCAAAATCTTGTATCTCATCAAAACATTCAACTAAAATTTTACTTGAATGTGGCTTCCCCTAATGCACACCTGTCCGATGGATAATCAATAATATAGGATTGATAGTTTCTAAAAGATTTCCCTCCAGAGATTAAACAACTGCTTGCAGTTGGTGGGTTTGTCGTTACCCCACTTTGAAGCAGGGTTTAAAATATGCAATTCTCCAGTTTTCTGTGCAGTATCACTCCCATTGACTAAATAGACTTAGATAATGCAGAATGTCTTTTTTTTGTTGTAGTTGCTCCTATTCCATCATTATATCTTCACCAGCAATGCTTTAGTAATCAGTAATCCTGCTTTGCTGTGAACAATGAGGAAATTTATACTCTACCAACTGTTCGTTTTCCCCATTCCAAAGTCATTTTGAAGGTAAAAAAGATTGAAATGATTATGGAAACAAGGTAGGTAAATGTCATTTAAAATATTTACTTGTGCAGAGACACTGGATGTGCAAAATTGCACACTTCTGGTTTTACCTCGACTGTTCTGACAATTTTAATATTTAACCGGCTTGCCTTACTCTACCTCTCTCAACTCCCCTATAAAAAATTATTTTTCCCATTTTCCTTTTGACCCACAAAATACTGTCACTGGTTTTGTCTTTCAGGTGCCACAGTGAGCATTTCACGTTTCTGGTGATTTCAATATCAGCCATGATTTAATGGTGGAGCAGACTTGATGACCAAATTACCTACTTCTGCCCCTATATCTTATGGATCTAATGGTAAATCTCCATTGCAGCTCACCTTCTCTCCATTGCACCAACTACCTTTTTCACTCCTCAAGCGTTCATACACATCTCACAGCTGTCTTGCTATCTATAGTTACTTCCATTGTCTCTCTCTTGCGTTCTCTCTCGCTCCTTCAGCGTTAACTTATTTTCAAACACTGGTATCAAATGCATTAGTACACGGAGCCACAATCCCACTCTGCACTCCCCAAATCTTTATCCTGACCTCATCCAATTCAAAACTCATCAGTAACTTTAACATATTAAAAGTGCTCAAATCAGTTTCAAAGCTTCAGTTAAGGCTTTTTCAGTTTATATGTGAGCAGCAACATTCTCTTTTTGCCAAGGAATAAACGACTCTTAAAAATAAATTTTTTTTTAAAGGATATTACTTATTAATTTGTGGAAATTCCATGCATTGTTATACAAATAAAGTAAGATGAAGCAAGCAAGATGGATTTCTACCTAGACCATGCTGTCATGGGCTCATATCCAACCTCAATTTAACTGGAGGTATGTAGATTTAGGAGGAAGGGGTGGTAGAAGGGAGATAAACAGTAAAATCAAAAATACTCATGGGACATCACATGTTTACATTATTCCAATTTTAATTCTATGCAGAATGCTAAACACACAATCGGCACCATCCATACAATAACATTACATTTGCCTTTTCGTTGGACACACACAGCTGTGTATACTCAAGTCAAGACATAATTAGTGTGTGCTACTATCCTGTTTCTCAAAGTACAACTGTGCTGAGCTGCAGTGGTCTGTTCACCAAGAGTGAGAGCTCTCTGAAACAAGATGACAGGTCTCATTCTACCATCGTTCGCTCTGTGGCCTCCTTTAATGGAAGAGTTGGTCAAGCATACATCTTGAGTGATAATCAAATGTCACTTGCTGCTTTCCTCTCCCAGGGAGCAGGTTAACGATCTTTCCGGTGTTACCCGACTCTGAGGAGGAGAGGTGAACATGTAAAGGTTTTATTTCTTAACAGAATGGATAGATTATGTTGTCAGGGGAAAGTGAGGACTGGAGATCAGAGTTGAGTGCTGGAAAAGCACAGCAAATCAGGCAGCATCTGAGGAGCAGGAGAATCGATGTTTCAGGCAAAAACCCTTCATCAGGAAGGGCTTATTTTGTGACCTGTGCTTTTCCAGCACCACAGTTTTGATGGTGATTGGCTGGCTCCCAAGTACGCACAGTATTGACATTGAGCATGATTTGAAATATTTAAATAGGACCTTGATCCATGATTACCCAACCATTTAGAGGCAGGTAGAATTCCTCCTGCACCAGCATCATTGCTCTCTATGCCAAGCTCTGAGTCAGTGCGGAACCCTACTCATCATTTTCTCCTAATTAAACTTCCTGTCTCACTATTTTTCTGCTGGTTCTGTAACTATATAGATCTGCTCAGTAAACTACTCACTGTTTCTGTCTCTGTATACGAGCTGCCAGTCTTGGTATGGAGAATGCTCCCATCCTTCAGACTGGTACCACAGTAGATGTTGTTTTCTGCTCTGAGTTGTTTCACACGGCTCTGCAAGTGTTTTAGCAGCTTCAGTGTCCCAAAATCCTTCTGCTTGTAGGAGATCACTGCAGAGGGAGTCACTGATGTGATAGAGGCAGACCACAAAGGAGAAGGTTCAATGTGTTCCTTTAAGGGAATACAAACAAGATGCAAAATTTATATTACTTGAGTAAGTATAATTTTGATTTAACTGCAGGACAGATATGAACCTGTATCAAGGTTAATATGTGTGTGAGGCAGTGAACACTCATTTCACATGTTATTCATTCATTGGAATAGGGCATTGCTGACTGGGCCCACATTTATTGCCCATCCTTAATTGCCTTGGAGAGGTTGTGAGCTGCCATCTTGAACATGCTGCAGTCTTTGGGGTATATGGACACCCACAGTGCTGTTAGGAAGGGAGTTCCAGTATATTGACCCAGTGATGGAAAGGTCATTGGAACAGGTGGAGATGTTTGGACCTTGGATACCACCCTGAGGAACTCCTGCTTTCAGCATGCTTCTTTTGGGTTTTTTTGTATTGATAGAATTTTAAGTTGCATTGTAGTAGAAAATAAATACTCTTTCCTGTTCTGTTTGTTTGTTCATAATGAAACCTGGTCTTAATTACTTTTATCCTGAATAGCAGTAATTCAGATAATATGGCTTCTTGGTGATCCAGCTGGGATCTAACCAGCTTTGGGACAGTTTGTGGAATGGTAGGACGTAGTTATCAGCACTCAGTTTATCAGTAACCCAATTAAGTCATCAGAGTTGGAAGAGTCCATAGAGGTTAAAAAAAAATGTGAACGATGTTTCAGCAGCTGAGATAAAAATCTGATGTTGTAGGGGTTAAGATGCCATCCTTAGTGATGATATAAATTGGAGGTTGGAAACTCATCTTTGGGAAAATTGTGATACTAAGGTTCTGAACAGACTGCATTACTCTCTCAATGGTCTTGAGATTAAGCCAACATTAGTAATTTGGCATTTGGATCCACCTGCAAAAACAATTGCATTGGATTTAATAGTATTTAGTTGGAGGAAAATTCTGTTCTTCTAGTACTGAATTTCAGATAAGCAATCTGATCACTTAGCAATAATAGAGATGTCAAGAGAGACACAGCTGGGATGATTAGTAAATCTGTGAAAACTAACTGCCTCCTGCTTGTCTACTTTTGGATTCCAGCATCTGCAGTTTTTTTTTGTCTCCAACTCTGGATGATGGCGCCAAGGTTTGCAAGTAGATTGAATAAAACTGGAGGAAGACTAAGGATATATCCTGCAGAATGTAGGAACAGGAAGAGAAACTGTAACCAGTGTTTCTCTGACCTTGATGATTTAGATTAGAATTGGACCAGGTAAGAGAGTAGTCCCACACAGCTGGCTGACAGAAAAGTTTGTGAGAAGATTTGTAGCTCGGGTGCTCGTTGCTGTGGTTCTGTTTGCCGAGCTGGAAGTTTTTGTTGCAAACGTTTCGTCCCCTGTCTAGGTGACATCCTCAGTGCTTGGGAGCCTCCTGTGAAGCGCTTCTGTGGTGTTTCCTCCGGCATTTATAGTGGCCTGTCCCTGCCGCTTCCGGTTGTCAGCTTCAGCTGTCTGCTGCAGTGGCCGGTATATTGGGTCCAGGTCGATGTGTTTGTTGATGGAGTTTGTGGATGAGTGCTTCTAGGAATAACCCTGGCTGTTCTTTGTTTGGCTTGCCCTATAATGGTAGTGTTGTCCCAGTCGAATTCATGTTGCTTGTCGTCTGCGTGTGTGGCTACTAGGGATAGCTGGTTGTGTCGTTTCGTGGCTAGTTGATGTTCTTGGATGCGGATCGTTAGCTGTCTTCCTGTTTGTCCTATATAGTGTTTTGTGCAGTCCTTGACAGAAAAGGTACTGCAGGAGATGGTGTGGTTAGCTATATCAAAGGCTGTAAACAAATCAAGAAGGACAAGGTGCTTTCGTCCCAAATGACCACCTTTGTCACTGTCACACAGGTAAATGTTGATAAGAGCTGTTTTTTGGTCCTGTTTGAGAGATGGAAATCTGCTTCAAACATGGGGTTTGACAAAGATGGGTAGTATTAACACAGTCAATAACTGAAGAGAAGAGTGTGCAGTTTTGCAAGGGTGAAGGGATCCATGTTTTTGAAGACCGGATTGACGACGACGATCAAAGAGGATATCCCATACTCTAGTGGTTACCATGGCACTCGGAGGGTAAATTGATGGTCAAACGGATCTGTGTGAATAGGTTCAGGGGAACAGAGTTTCATAGAATAGAATGGAGTTGCATTGAATCCCTACAGTGTGGAAATAGGCCCTTCAGCCTAACAAGTCCACACTGACCCTCTGAAGAGTAACCCACCCAGACTCATTCCCCTACCCTATTATCCTATATTTACCTCTGACCAATGCACCTAACCTACACATCCCTGGACACTATGGGTAATTTAGCATAGCCAATTCACCTAACCTGCACAGCTTTGAATTATGGGAGGAAACCAGAGCACCTGGAGGAAACCCACACAGACACTGGGAGAATGTACACACTCCACATAGATAGTCACCCCAAGGCTGGATTTGAACCAGTGTACCACCCCATAACAGAAGGTGGATTGCATGGATAACTGAGCAGAGGGAGGGCATACAGGGAAATAAGAAGGAACCAGAGAAAGATATGTAGGAAGGCTAGGTGGGGATGTGGGAAGGATGAGGGTGTCAGATGTGATTGGACTGGGTGAGCTAATGGAATAAAGAGACACAGCAGAAACAACTCACCAGATTTTTTTTATTTTAGTGACAGATCAACCAGTTCCTTGCACTTAATTGCTGGAGGTCGGGATGGAGGCAAGAAGGGTTTAACAAGCTGATTTGCAGTACACAAAAACCAGGGATTTCAGGGATACATTTCAGGATGGTCCTAAATAATAACAGACTATGGAGACAAAAGCCAGAAATCCGTGTAGATGGCTAAACCAGTTGTTTACTCTCTTTTCCAGTCTGACTCCTATCAGCTCAAGTGAGCTGAGATGAGGGTTATAGTAGAGAGAATGGTGAGAGAGTAATGGTTTTATTGAAGACTAGGGCTGGACCACGGTGGAGATAAGACTGTGGTCAAGGAAATTGGTTGCTGCAGAAATGTGCCGAGTGGGGGGGGGACCAAAAGCTGGATATTTATGAAGGGACACAGGAGAAACCAGCTTATGGATTAAATTGGCTTTAATAACAAAAAAAATTTTGAGGGTGTAGTTGACTTTGCCTTCACATTAAGATGTTCAGTGGTGATTACAGGTTTGGACAGCATTCAGGGTTGAACTCCTAAGCAGCAATTAACACTTGCAATATAGTAGGAGTTTGGTAATAACCATCTCTAGAAGAGAGTCTTGCATCTCCCCTTGACAATCAGCAGCATCATAATCACTGCATTCCCCACCATGACCATTTGGGGGTTCTTCTATGGTAAGTATTTCCATCAACCACAGGGCTGTAGTGGCTACAGTGAGTAGCATATCCAAGATGTCTTGAATAGCAGCTTCCACACTCTGATCTCTACCAACTAGAAGAACAAAGGTAGCAGGTGATTGGGAGTACTGTGATCTGTCAATTTCTGTCCATATCTCTCACTGTTCAGATTGGGGAAATATCTCATCAATATTTTATTTAAATCCTGGAACTGCCTTCCTTCTCACCATTGTGGATGTACCCATAGACTGCGGTGGGTATGTCCCACTGAGAGAATCTACAAAGAGAATATCCCCTCACAAGACTCATTAAAATCTAAGTTTCAATGAAACCATCTCTCATTCACGTAAACTCTAGAGCATTGGCCTGTTCAGTCTGTCTGTCCTCTGAGGACATTGCAGTACTCCAGAGGTGGAGCGGTGGTACTTATTAAACACAGCATGATGGAAATAGGAAACAAAGTGATGTTGCTTTCAGTAAGACAAATAAATCGACGTGAATCGGCATAAAAGAGGTTATCTCCAGACCATCTGACATGGGAGGGATTCGAAGGAAAATAAATGATTTTGGGAAAAGAACCATAATGATCATATAAGATTTCAAATATCTGGAAATTAATTGGCAAAAAAGTGGGCAAAGGGATAACAGAATAGAATACCCTACAACTGTGTACAAGACTTCTTTCTGGTTTTTCTAACCCAGCATCCAAGAAACTCAACAAGAAAAGGATTCCCCACTGCATACAGTAATGGGAAGGAAGCAAAGCACAAATCAAGGACCATTGAGGCAATAGTGGCGATGATATACTGTTTAGGATAAAGACTGAGCAGCACATAAACATTGCTAAGATCAGGAGACCATATTTGGATAAAGTTGGTTTTGAAGTGCTGAGAATTTGATGAAGTAAAAAGAACAATACATCAATAAGCAAGAGTGTGAAAAACCACCAGAAATATTTAAAACTATGCAACGGTGTCCAAGAAAGCAAGCAAGGAAAGAATCCATGAAAAGCAAGAATGAATTATAGAGACTGACATTTCAGCAAGTCAGGCCTGATTTAGCTAGTCACACCTATATAAGTTGGCAGAATGTGGATTTAGCCTTTGATAAATAAAGGAGACATAACTAAAGGAGAAGTAAATTAAAGACAAAAAAGAAAGTGTTTTAAGTAAAGGCTTAGAACATAAACGATAGGAGGGGCTGCAATACAGGACAATACAAAGCGATTAGGAGAGAAATCAACAAATTGGGAGCCAAGAAACTAACTACAAATGAGTAAATCCACTTGATGTTGGGCTCCAAATCCAATTTCCTGCCACACTGCCAACACTAACATCTTGTGGCGTAAAACACCAGGGAATTGTATGGAAATGATACAAAAAGGTACAACATTGACTCACTGAATATTTTAAGGTTTCCAATAAGTCCAAGAAACCATCTCGACATACAATTTTGATGGTAGAAGTTAGGCAAATGGATTATGTTTAAGTGAAATTAAATGTTTACCAAAGGCAGGGGATGGATTTCATTTTTTTGCATTTCCATCTTCTTTTGACATTCATTTCTGTTTTTGTAGATCTTCCTGTAAAGACAAAAGTTGATTTGTTACCGTCATCCCCGGAATATTGCAGGACAAGCATATCATGTCACTGAACAATCAAACACCCATATTCCAAACCTTTTGTCTTTATATGTTATTTTACCCTCATAAAACTAAGACATTTTTAAAAATAGTAATGTTCCCTTCACTTACAACAATAACTTGCATTCACATACTTGATAAAATATCTCAAAAGTGCTTTATACATACATCAAACAAAATAAATAATGAGTTTCAAAAAGATGTTACACCAACTGTTGAAGATCTTGGTCAAAGAGAATACTGAAGACATAAGCAAGAAGACATTTGTATAAATACTACCTTTTCCCTAGCTGCTAATCGCTCTGATGTAGAGTCACCAGACTCAAAACATTAACTCCGCTTTCTTCCCACAGAGTCTGTGAGACCTGCTAAGTTTCTCCAGCAATTTGTTTTTGTTTCAGATCTGCAGTTCTTTGTTTTATTTTACTTATTTTGAAATACTTGCAATAATCCTCATTTTTTAAAAAAAAACAGATTAAGATTAGATTCCCTACAGTGTTTCTAACAGGCCTTTTGACCCAACAAGTCCACACGGACCCCCGAAGAGTAACCCACCCAAGCCAATTCTACAACCCTGTATTTACCCCTGCCTAATGCACCTAACACTATGGGCAATTTAGCATATCCAATTCACCTGACCTACACATCTTTGGACTGAGAGGAAACCCACACAGACACTGGGAGAATGTCTGTGTCGAGTCTGCACAATCACCCAAGGTGGGAATCGATCCCGTGTCCCTGGTGCTGTGAGGCAGCAGTGCTAACCACTGAGCCACCGTGCTCAAAAGTACAGAAAAATGTACATTCCCCACCTTACCATCCAACTGGAAGGTCACATCAGTGTCATCTTGGTCAAAGGCCTACATGAGAAGTTGCCACTAACCAAAAATAAATTATTTCTTTAAACAGCAATGAGCTAATGATATTCTGGATTTCTTTTAATGCCACTCTTCCATGTTCCTTTGCCTGTTGCTGTGCTTCTGTGCAGTACTACCCGAGTAGCTGCAATGTGGCTGCTGACTTTTAGTGGGTGAGACCACTGATGGTCTTGCAGTACAGTATCAAGAAGCTCTGTACATAAAAGGCCATCTTGCCATTGGAGGCAGTAGTCTGAACTGGTTGGCTGAGAGACAACAGCAAGGGCAATGGCAGTGGTTGGAACATGAATACCGTCACCCTGATCATGCTCTCAACAGTGCCACAATTGCACCACTTTTTTGTATAAGAGGCAGCAGCAGCTCTCTTTCAGTCACATAAGATTTCATTTAACAACAGAAGGCCCTTAAGAGCTGAAGAGCTGGAATATGTGCTAACCTCTCCTGCTCTGCAGCCCCTGACAAACAGCCAGCTAGCCAGTAATGTAAATCATATTCATCTGCACACAGAAAACAGGAAAATAAGATGGCAGCACAAAATGTGCATGCTGCCTGCCTCAGAATAATCTCCATGCCTGAAAATGCGTGCAAAATTTAGACCCAATTGTTTACTTCTTTTATATCAAAACTGTTTTCTGAATGCGTCTAATTCGTAAAACATCTTTAAGTATTCCAATTAGTCAACTCAGAACTTAAATCTACCTCAGTGGAATGAAGGTCAGACAATTTCTAAAGTGGTTGTATGAATCTGTCTTCAACATTACCTGACAGGCAGTAATCTCCAAAAATTACTGTTTCTGAGTTCCAGTTGCAATGTACTGTGAAGATCAAAATCTGTCTGCTTTCAGACTAAATGGTGTCATTTCTGAAGCAGTTGTTTTTCAGGCATACTGAGTACTTGGATTTGATTACTCGCTCTTATATTAGACATCTTGATCTTTATGCTGTGTGTGAAGCCCCAACATAATCATTCAAAAGGAGGTACTCAAGTTATGTGCAAACCCATAAGCAGAGTGCCCAGTCCACTGAACATTTCTTGCTGTGGACCTATCAGCTTTCTACAATAATCTGCCCTCGACGTCAACTCTGCACAAGAACTAGTACTTCAAGTTCATTATGGCCCTTCATCAAAGTTCTGATCTCAAATGTTAACACAATTTCCACAGATACTGCTTGACCTGCTGAGTATTTCTAGAATTTTCTATTTTTATTTCCATTCTCCAACATCTGCAGTATTTTGCTTTTACTCAATAGGGTAGAATTCATCTTGATGAATATTGTAAAACGGGCAGGATCACATCAACTGCCTGTTATCCCCCAGTGCTCATTGGAATTTATTGGATCTGAATGTCGCATGAGGAGTATAAAAAGGAGGCTTTGTGATCTTATTGAAGGTAAACCTCTAAGCCGTAGAGGTCCTTAGAACAGAGGTAGTTAAGTGGAGGTGATCAAAACAATGAGGGGCTCTTGGTGCCAATCTCTGACATAATACTTCCAAGGATGAAATTAAATAACAGTGCATCTTAAGGGAAGCTGGGTTTGGAGTGACATATTTTCAACACCTAAAATGTAGCATTTTGACGGAGGAGCAGTAAGAAGCCACTGTTCTAAGTGGCAAAAGTGTCAGTACTCAGAGGATGTAGTTTTAAGCTGATTGACAAAGGAATGAGAGACAATATGAGAGTATGTTTTATTACCTATTCAGTGGTGTCTAAAAGGGTGGTAGAAGCAGATTATTTTGTAACTTTTAAAAATACGTTTACAGGGCTACATGAAAGAGTAAAAGAATGAGACTAATTGAATAACTCCATCAAAACCAAATGGTTTCTTTGTGTGCTATATTGGAAAAGCTGAAGTAGTCCTACTTAGAGATGGTTGGGAGGCATTTAGTAAAGATGTTCATAATCACTAAGGCCTGTTTAGAGTAGATAGAGTGAAACTTATTGGAAGAATGGAGTTTAATTTAGATAAATGTGAGGTGCTGCATTTTGGAAAGGCATATCAGGGCAGGACTTATACACTTAATGGTAAAGTCCTGGGGAGTAGTGCTGAACAAAGAAACCTTGAAGTGCAGGTTCATAGCTTGTTGAAAGTGGAGTCGCAGGTAGATAGGATAGTGAAGAAGGCGTTTGGTATGCTTTCCTTTATTGGTCAGTGCATTGAGTATAGGACATTAGTTGAGCCACTTTTAGAGTATTGCATGCAATTCCGGTCTCCCTCTCTATAGGAAGAATGTTGTGAAACTTGAAAGGGTTCAGAAAAGATTTATGAGAATGTTGCCAGGGATGGAAGGTTTGAGCTATAGGGAGAAGTTGAATAGGCTAGGATTGTTTTCCCTGGAGCGTCGGAGGCTGAGGGGTGACTTATAGAGGTTTACAAAATCATGATGGATATGGATAGGATAAATAGACAAAATATTCAAACCTTCCATATCTGGCAACATCCTCATAAATCTTTTCTGAACCCTTTCAACAGAATACCGAAGGTGGCGTTTGGTATATCTGGTCAGCATAGACGAGTTGGACCGAAGGGTCTGTTTCCATGCTGTACATCTATATAACATGGACTTTATAGGACTGATCTGAATGTCATTTGCTGGGATGGATTAATATTACAATTATCTGAAGTTTCAACATATTCAGTGCTTTCCCGCTGGGAAATTAAAGGTTTACTTTAAAAGGAAACATTATGCCTCTCTCCAGTCCATTCTACTCACTTGCTTGTTAGATGGCTACAGCTCAGTATTATCGATAGACCACCTGGCTTTGACCTAGCCACCAGAAGCCACAATGCCAAGAATAACTCTGACTACTCTGCAAAGCCCTCCTTACTAGCATCTGGGGGCGAGTGCCAAAATTAGAAGCATTCTTTACAGACTAATCAAAACCTGGCATAGTCAAAATCAGAGAATCAAATCTTGCAGATAATGTCCCAGACACCACCACCATCCCTGCATATGCTCTGTCCCATCGGCAGGACTGACCCAGCACTGACCGTAGAATAGAGTTGATAAACAGTTGGGAGGGAGTTGCCCTGGGAGTCCTCAACAGTGATATTTCATGGTGTGAAGTCAAACATGGGCAAAGAAACCTCTCCCCCACATTTTCATTTACTCCTCAATGTTGAACTCACTTACAGTAAGCCCTGAGTGTGGCAAGGTTGCAGAATGTACAGTGTGGGAGATTTCCGTGTGTATCAACAACCAGTAGCGCTACTGATTGAGCTGGTCGGGTCCTAAACAACATTGCTATTGTACTGGATCTGTGGCAGGTGGTGAGGGAATTAACAAGAGGGACTAACGCATTGGCTGTTTCCACATCAATCTGCTTTGTGTACTTCTGTCAGTATCCGTAAGCATTCCTAGTTTGCAGTTTATGGAGATGAAGTCCCATATTCACACTCTGAACAACCTCCATCATGTTGTGTAGCACTATCAGCATGCTAAAAAGGACAGACTTAGAATAAGGTCAAGATTAGAGTGATGCTGGAAAAAAACGTCAATTTTCCTGCTCCTTGGCTACTGCCTGACCTGTGCTTTTCCACTTTCACCACTTTAATCTTGACTCTGATCTCCAGCATCTGCAGTCCTCATTTTCATCCCTAGACTTAGAACAAACCTAGCAACTGAAGACTGGGCATCAATGACTTACTGTGGGTCATCAATAGCAGCAGAATCTAACTCCAGCACAATCTGCAACCTTGTGGCCTGGCATATCCCCCACTCAATCATTATCATCAACCCAGGAATCAATCGAGTTCAATGAAGACTGCAGGAGGGTATGCCAGGAGCACGCTAGACATAAGTAAAAATGAGGTGTCAACCTGGTGAAGCTACCAAACAGGACTACTTGCAGCCAAACAGCATATACAACAAGTAATAAACAGAGCTAAGTGATCCCACAACCAAGATCAGATCTAAGCTCCACAGTCCTGCCACATCCACCCGTGAATAGTACTGGACAATTAAACAACTCACTGGAGGAGGAAGCTCCACAAATGTCCTCATCTTCAATGATGGAAGAGGCCAGCACATCAGACTTCCCAAAGCTTGTCCATTTGAATATTTAAATATTCCCCACTTGCCCGGACGAATGCACTTCCAACGTTCAAGCAGCTTGATACCATCCAGGATAAAGCATCTTGCTTGATTGGCACACACCAAAACCAAACAATCAAACCTATTACCGCGTACAGCAGGTGTGTCATCTATAAGGTTTACTGCAGTAAACCATCAAAGCCCCTGAGGCAGCACCATCCAAGTCCATGACCATCTGGAAGAACAAGAGCAGCAGATACATGGAATACCATCAGCTGCAAGTCTCCCTTCAAACCACTCATCATCCTGACTTAGAAATAAATTGTTGTTCCATTAGTGTCACTTGGTCAAAATCCTGGACCTCCCTCCAGAACAGCATTTGTGGGTCTAACAAACTGCATTAACTGACAGGATGCTCATGAATTTGATTTCATTTAGTCAGGAGGGTCAAGCATTTGTATTTATTTCTCCTTATATCTACAGTCACAATTCCACTTAAAATAGGGAATGGGATTAGGTTTTTCTTTATTCCATTTTCACCTTCTGTAAGTTGCTTTTTGAAAGTTGAATAGTCTTTTTTACCAGTGTTTCCTCATCAGTCATTGCACACTAGACTTCAAACTAATGATCCATCTATCCACCATTCCAAGGATGTTGTCCTCGTATATCACTGACCAAGTTATATTGCTCAAAGCCTGACCAGTCAATTATAGTTGAGTTTGTGGTGCTGGAAAAGCACAGCCGGTCAGGCAGCATCCGAGGAGCAGGAGAATTGGCGTTTTGGGCATAAGCTCTTCATCAGGAAGATCTGGGTGAAGAACTTATGCTCGAAACATCGATTCTCCTGCCCCCCCGATGCTGCCTGATCGGCTGTGCTTTTCCAGCACCACACTCTCGACTCTGATCTCCAGCATCTACAGTCCTCACTTTCTACCAGACAATTGTATAACTCCATCTTCTAAAGAGGAGGCTGTGAGAATTGGTTAAAAAAAAGCAAAATTCAACAGAGCGACTGGTGATATTCAAGGATGTGTTGAGGTGGAGTAATGAGATACAAATGTAATTCTACACCAGTTGAGTTCTCGGAGTTAGCTGCAATCCCACAAATAGTGGTTGAATCAGAAAGCCGACCAAGTTCTCTCTGGGAAAGTAAGAAGGAAAGTCATCTTGAGCTGTAGCTGTGTGTTACCTTCCATCTGATTCTAGATTAGAGTGGTGCTGGAAAAGCACAGCAGTTCAGGCAGCATCTGAGGAGCAGGAAAATCGACGTTTTATTTTCCTGCTCCTCAGATGCTGTCTGAACTGCTGTGCTTTTCCAGCACCACTCTAATCTAGAATCTGGTTTCCAGCATCTGCAGTCCTTGTTTTTAGCCACCTTCCATCTGATTCAAAAGACAGGACTTGAGGAGATGCCAGATGACCTGAAGCACATCTTCACACAGACGAGTGAAGGCATTAGGAAAACAATTCCTTTGCTTCTTTTACTAACTATCAGTTGAAAACTGGTAGAAACCTGGGACAACAATACTTCAGGAAGAGACTGAAAACACATTCTAGTCCACATTTAAAGAGCTGGAGAAGTCACATACTTTACATTCCGCTTCTCCTCAAACATGTGGGTGTGTTTGCAGGCAGTCACATTGTCCCATTTGGTCATGGTCCTTTGGACTGCTGGTAACTCATTCTTCCTCTCCTGAAGCGTGTGTTCCTTTTCTCTCCCAGACTCAGTCAGTGGTTGCCTCTGTAGCTTGCTGACCTGCTTGGTATCATCCTGAGTAATGGACAATGCAGGAGAATTAGGCCCAAACAAGATTTCTGTAAAATTATTACAAATTTCCAAAAAAATCAACTCGTTAAATGTCTGTCATTAATATTTATAAGTTTCTTTCAATTTATTTTCTCAGACTGAGTGTATTGTGAGCAACATGCTAACCTATATGGGAGGGGTTCCAAAACTAATAGTACAACTGGAAACTTTGGGCTTTTGTATTAGAATCTAATCTGGAGACTGTCTCACATTTCCTGGGTTCTTGGAGTGATATGATGCTGCGATAGTTTAACTTTGCACAAGGAATTGGGTCCTAATTATAGAAGTTGAAACTTTATTGCTGAAACAGCACAGCAGGTCAGGCAGCATCCAGGGAACAGGAGATTCGACGTTTCGGGCACAGGCCCTTCTTCAGGAATGAGCAGAGAGTGTTCAGCAGGAGAAGATAAAAGGTAGGGAGGAGGGACTTGGAGGAGGGGCGTTGGAAATGTGATAGGTGGAAAGAGGTCAAGGTGAGGGTGATAGGTCGGAGTAGGATGGAGGCGGAGAGGTCAAGAAGAAGACTGCAGGTCAGGAAGGCGGTGCCGGGCTGGAGGGATCCGGCTGAGACAAGGTGGGGGGAGGGGGGATGAAGAAACTGGTGAAGTCCAAGTTCATCCCCTGCGGTTGGAGGGTTTCCAGTCGGAAGATAAGACGCTCCTCCTCCGACCGTCGGGTTGTTGTGGTTTGGCGGTGGATGAGTCCAAGGACCTGCATATCCTCGATCTGCATCCGCTGCAGCCGGTGTGGCCTCCTCTATATTGGGGAGACAGGCCGCCTACTTGCGGAGCGATTCAGAGAGCACCTCTGGGCCACCCGGACGAACCAACCCAACCAACCTGTAGCACAGCATTTCAACTCCCCCTCCCACTCCACCGAGGATATGCAGGTCATTGGACTCATCCACCACCAAACCACAACAACGCGACAGTCGGAGGAGGAGCGTCTTATCTTCCGACTGGAAACCCTCCAACCGCAGGGGATGAACTTGGACTTCACCAGTTTCTTCATCCCCCCTCCCCCCACCTTGTCTCAGCCGGATCCCTCCAGCCCGGCACCGCCTTCCTGACCTGCAGTCTTCTTCTTGACCTCTCCGCCTCCATCCTACTCCGACCTATCACCCTCACCTTGACCTCTTTCCACCTATCACATTTCCAACGCCCCTCCTCCAAGTCCCTCCTCCCTACCTTTTATCTTCTCCTGCTGAACACTCTCTGCTCATTCCTGAAGAAGGGCCTGTGCCCGAAACGTCGAATCTCCTGTTCCCTGGATGCTGCCTGACCTGCTGTGCTGTTTCAGCAATAAAGTTTCAACTTTGATCTCCAGCATCTGCAGACTCACTTTCTCCTCCTAATTATAGAAACCAGTGAATCGTGTGTCAGTCACTCTTTGGAATTTACAATGAGTTCGCAAAACTAATGAGTGCAAAAACGCAAGATAATTGCTCAGTATTTTCCAGTAAACTGAAACTTTGGAGAAACTTAGAACTACTACAGGAGCTGGAACAGTTTAAGCTCAGTGAGTATGAGAGTCACAAGCTCTTGGCTTGAATTCCAATCCAGGGAGACGCACAAAATCCAGGTTAATACTCTCTAGGCGTACTGGGAGAGTGCTGCGGATCTGCAAGTGTCACCCCTCAGATGAAATATGAAACAGAGACTGTATTTGACATAAAACAATCCACAAAATTATTTCTTGAAGACAAATAGAGAGGAGTTCATCTTGGTGCCCAGTCTAATATTCATCCCCCAGTCCACATTACAAAAAAAAGTGTTACATAGTTTGTGGAAGCTAGCTGTGCATAAATTTCCTGCTATGTTTTTGAAGGTAGAACAGCAACTACTTTTTAAAAGTAATTCATTGGCTAAAATCCATGTTTGGGGGGAATTTGTCTACATCATAAAAGTTGCTCCATATGCAAGTTCTTTCTCTCCATTTCGAACCCAAGCCAATCCCAGAACATGTTGGATACAGTGCTGAAATTCAATATTACATTGGAACATAAGAACAGGAGGAGGCCATTCAGCCCCTTGAGCCTTTTCCACCATTCAATCATGGCTGATCTGTGGCCTAACTCCATAAACCTGCCTCTGGCCCACACCCCTTACTTATCTCTTGAAATACTACAATGCTCCACTCATTGAGCAATAACCCAGGGTATGGGAATGCATGGAATCTTCAGGGTCAGCCTGATCTTGTGGGCACTGAAAGTATCACCATACTTCAGTGAATAGTTGCTACTATTTAGTCTCTCATTCAAAATAGCAAAAAAAAGAAAGTTGGGTTTGCAATAAGGAGATCTGCAGAATAGAACCATGAATATACAGATGGTATGTCCGGTCTTAAAAACCTGTCCTGTTCCTGGTAAAAGGAGTTTTTCATGACTGGGACTCCCTTATAAAGAACACATGTCCTCAGTGACAGCTGCTGATAAGGAGGTTTCAGTGCTTTTAACTTCTGTGAGTGATGTCTTGACTTTCAGATGAGCTGTTAAATCAACGCCCCTCTTGTTTGCATAGGCACAAAACGTCCTATACTAGATTAGATTAGATCCTCTACAGTGTGGAAACATCCTTCAGCCAACCAGTCCACACCGACCCTCTGAAGAGTAACCTACCCAGACCCATTTCGCTCTGAATGATCCACCTAACACTATGGGCAATTTAGCATGGCCAATTCATCTAACCTGTGCATCTTTGGGCTGTGGGAGGAAACCCACACAGACACGGGGAGAATGTGCAAACTCCACACAGACAGTCACCTGAGGCTGGAATCGAACCTGGGTCCCTGGCGCTGTGAGTCACCATGCCACCCCATATTAGTATTAAGAAATGAGCAGAGGAGAGATTCCCAGTGCCCTGCCCAGCTGAATTCCATCAACAAATATCAATGAAAAACAGATTATCTGGGTTATTATCACATTGCTGCTTATGAGAGACTTATACCTAAATTGGTTCGTTGACTATCCCCAATTGCTCTTGAGATGAATGGCTTCCTAGGGCATTCCACAGGCCAGCTAAGAGTCCCCCACATTGCTGCAGGTCTGGAGTCATGTGTAGGCCAGACCAGCTAAGGATGACAGATTTCCTTCCTTAAAGGGCATTAAAGAACCAGATGGGTTTTATGGCAGTTGCTAACAGTGGCATGGTCACCATTATTGAGACCAGCTTTATATTTATCTGTTTCCCATGTATATCAGCCAGGGTCTCTGGATTACAAGTGAAATGGTATTATTACCGCACCACTGTCTCCCCAAGTTTCCTGTATTTTAATTGAGATCCTGTTTGAAGAGTAATTAACTCACAAGTTGTTTTGAGATATCCTCAGGTGGAAGCCACTAAATAAATACAAACCTTTTTGCAAACACTTCAAAAAGTATAATACTTTTCCCCCTGAAATCCTCTCAATTGGAAAAAAGTAACAAAAATTCCAGCATGTGGGCAATCGAGTGACAGGACTATCACCCTGTCACTCGATTGCAAGTCACACAGATGAAACAAAATACTCAGATTGTTTCTGTTAAAAGTCAACATGTGCTTTTGCCCTTAAACTGTCCCTCTCCATTTCTGGCTCTGTTGCATCTTCTTTTAAGGATAGCGACATCATGACCAGCAATCAGAAGGTTCCAGTCTTCGTCCAACTAATGTCTTAAACAAGACATAATTCTCACCCCTTTTTTTTAAAAAAAATCTTTTTTAATTAATCTGTTCAAAGATGTAATTACACACCTCTGGAACAGTTGGAATTTAAACCCAACTCTCCTGGTTCAGAGGTAAAGACACTACTGCTGCACCATAAACACGACAAAGCCTTTCTTCCAGACTGAAATGTATAATCAGTTCATGACTAATCTTCCAATTACAATAAAAATATTGCAATGGTTATGCTGATCATCCATCAAGCCCCTTATATTGTGCACAGATGCTAAACTGAACCGGTACCCTTTTGATATCTCATGACAATGGAAGTAAAAAAGTTAGGAAAGAGACGTAAAATAGGCTGGCGTTTCATGATCAACCATTTCACGCACAGCCAAAACCCTACCATAATCACAAGTGCTATCCTTCAGCTAATGCCAGCAATCACCTTTAAATTGCAGCAATTTTAAAATGGCCAAACATCCACATTTGTTTATTGCTGCAAATATTTAAAAGGGTGAACTCAAACTCTTGAATTGCACAGGCACTTGAGTTTGTCTAAATGATATAAAGGCCATGTCTCAAATTTGCAACATTCTATGCAGGAATCCAGGGCTCCACGCTGCAGCTTACATAATATGGGTCTCATTGACGTGTGTGGTACCTTGTCCGCCTGGAGATGATGTACCATAAAGCGCTGGCTCTCTAGCTCCTGATGCAGCTCAACCACGAGTTGGCGCAGATCCTCACTGGCTCTGCACAGTGCATGAATAGCGTCTCCTAATGTCATTTGTGTCAGGCTCCTGCAAAATAACAAGGAGGTGGGTTTCACAGAATGGACGTTCGAGCAGATCCCCTTCTGGTGCAGTGAACCTGTCATATGAGGGTCTGTGGCCATTTGCTCGCACTGATTAGACCCAAGATGTTGAAACAAGGCAAGGAACAGAAGAATAGCTGCTACCAAAAGAACTGAAGATTCTCCTGGAAGTGGGCGAGGAGAAGAATCTGCTGACATTAATTAGGACTTACTTTCCATGTTTTAGCTATCTATGACATTACACAGATTCTTTGGTTCATTGTCAGTGGTTCCTACAATGCAACCTGTCATCATTACATTGGGGTTTTAACATTCGTTGGGGAAAAAAAAGCACCCTTCAGAATTAATTTATCAGCCAATTGTTGCTTTTTTTGAGATAGAAGCAGAGCAGGAAAAGAAAGTAAATTTAAAAAATCAGTTAGAATTTTAGAGGAAAAGAGTGGAAATAAATGCATTGGATAAAGCAAAATTAAATTAATACCAATCAATAGGGGATTGAGATCAACCAACGTGAGGAAGCAGTTTGGGCAGAAGGTAACAGAGAAAACATTTTAATGTAGAAATTGCATTGAAGCGCTCCCAGGCACAACAATGCACCCCTTCTTCCTCAGGAGGTAAAGGAAATTCAGCATGTCTCTAAAGGACCCTCACCAACTTGTACAGATGCAGTGTAGAAAGCATTCTATCCGCAATCATCCCCGCTTGGTATGGCAACTGCTCTGCCCTAGACCATAAGAAACTACAGAGAGTTGTGAACACAACCCAGTCCATCACAAAAGCCAACCTTCCATCCACTGACTCCATCCATACGTCTTGCTGCCTCGGAAAATCATTGGGGAAAGGAGGGTATAGGTAGAGAGGGACTGAATGGGTCTGTTGGAGGGGAAGAAGCTGAGGGCCTGAAGGCCATCCTTGTGGGGTATGGACATGTATAAGAACTGCACGACTGCACTGGCAGCTAAAATCATCAAAAACCCCTCCCACTCGTTATTATCTTTTCCAACCTCTTCTGTCAGGCAGAAGATACAAAAGCTTAAACACACTTACCAACAGATTCAGGAACAGCTTCTTCCCCCTGTTATTAAACGTATGAATGGACCTCTCAAATTTCAAATCTAATGTTGATCTTGCTTTTTGTTGCACTTTCTTTGCAACTATAACTTTGTACTCCTTGCTCCGTTCAATCCCACTATGATCTTTTTGGTATGATCTGCCTATACAGCAGGCAAAACTAAAAACCTTTCACTGTACTTAGGTACATGTAACAATAATAAATCAAATCAAATCTCTTGTCAAACTTAAGGTGGAAGGTCAGATGGATTTGCAAAGTTGTTATTTCTGTAATCTGTATTTTAGGTCTATGGAGTCAGTATTGCTAGGAAAGAGTTTCTTGAAATTCTTCACAGGATGTAGATGACACTGGCTAAGCAGGATTTGTTGTCCATCCATAATTTCCCTGCAGGAATCGTCAGTGAGCTGGTTTTCTTGAACTACTGCAGTCAACATGAGATGGATATGGGAATGTGAGTGAATAAGTTGACTAGGGTTAACCATTGATGGTGTCAGTGACCTACCTCAGTTTACTGCAGGCTGGGCTTATAACTCTCTGCAGGGCTTGCATCTGTGTACTCTGTATTAACACTCGAATGCGTTCACATTCCACCTTGATCTCAGACACAAAGGACATCTCTGCCTGCTCCTCCTGCATTCTGGCTTCTTTCTCTTTGAGGGAAGCTTCATTGTTCTTGGCCCAAAGGATATGCAGCTCCTCCTCCATCTTTGAATTTCTCTCCATTTCTTTTTCTTTTCCCTAGGCTCGCAACAGAAGGGAGAAGCTCAGGGCAATCCCAAAGAAAATATGAAACTTAACCAGTTTTGCACAATATTAATAATGAGAGAATAATTGAGCCATACTACCTTCTATTATACTAGTAAGGATCAGACTCAACCTTACCAGGGCTTAGGACTAATAATACTTTGGATAGACACCCATTAGCATTGATTAGATCCAACATTACTAGGGATTGGAGTCACTAATACTAAGAAATATAACAACATTACCATCAATCAGATTTAACTTTACCAGAGATCAAATGACAGATTATGGTTAACCATTCTCCTTAAAGCTGACAGTCTCCAATCCATACCAATTGAATCTCCTCCCTGAGCTGTTGGATCTCCTTTACTTTTTCTTCAGTCATCTGAGTCTTCAGATCACTTATGGCCTGATCTGTCTTATGCTGGAGGGAGTGGCTGTGGACCTCCAGCTCCTGGATTCTCTGCCAATAAAACCACAATATCAGTGTCCAAATATTGATCAGGTTCATCATGGGATACTTGATGTCCAAATTGCCACTTGCTTTAGCTATTTATAGTTCTCTTGCACCCACAAGTTATTCCTTCTCAGAAGGATTTTGGTTTTAATTAGCATCAAATCAATTGCACTGAGCAGTGGTTAGATACTGGCTCAACAATAGTATGGTCTCCTTCTGAAGTCTTTGATTTCTTCTTTACATGTAACCAAATGTTGTTTTATCTCCTATTGCTCCACCCTCATTGCTGGCTTCCCCAAATAATAGTTTGCAACAATTAAACAATCTCAGACCGCTAGGAATCTTAGTAGCCCACAACCAGTAAACACTTTTCACCAGCTCCTCCCAAAGCCTAAACACCTGACACCCATATCCAACAGGACAAACGTTATCTACAAGACACCCTGCATGAACTGTGAAAAACACTACATAGGATAAACAGGAAGAAAACTGACCATATGAGTGGACAAACATCAGCTTGCCACTACCAGACACGACCAGCACTCTCTCAATTCCAACGAAACAGACAACAAAGGACACAAATTCAACTGGGACCATGTAACCATCCTAGCACAGAGACACGCCAGAGAATTCCTTGAAGCTTGGTACTGCAACTGGAACTCAATCAAAAAGCATATTAAATTGAATCCCGTATTCAAGCTCCTCAGGTACAAACCGGAAGTACCAGAAAACAGAGACACATAAATACCAGACGGGATAGATGTTTCACCGGAGGCACGCTGACCATGTCACCCAATGAGATGATGAAACGTCTGCAGAAAATCATATCAGCTCCGCAAACAAATCTACAACCTCATCCACAACCTGAGCTACAAATCTTTTCAAAAACTCTAAACTAAATCTATCCTCGGTTTTAATTGTTGCAGCATTGGTGGCTGCACCTTCAGTTGGCTTCATTCCAATCTCTAGAATACTCTCCCTTTGCATCCCTGACCCTCGATTTTGCTTTTCCCTTTGAGACTCTCCTTAAGATCTATTACTTTTCTTCTAATTACACCCTTATGAGAGTCAGTGTAAAACCTTGCTTCGTAATGACCCATGAAGCATTCTGTAATGTTTCATTACATTAATATAAGTTGTTATTGCCATTAACCTGATCTAGGAATACTTGAAGTTGATGCTGGGTGCCTGATAAGGAAAAGGTGCATTCACAGGTGTTTACTAAAGAGCAACTCTTTGCAATGGGACGAGGTGAGTTGCTTCAACTGAGATATGGACATGACCTCGTTCTGTTCTGCAATAACCATCCCATGATTCCACCCCTTAGGTTGAGACCTTGGCTGGATCGAGATGTGTAAAATTAAACAGTCGTAGCCCAAAAGGTGGTTGCTTCTGATCATTTAGCTTGAAATGGAAAATAGACCTCCAATCATGTCCCTGAGCTTCCACTGAACAGTTCACAATCGGAAATTAGTGAAAGAGATAAATGATCCCACACTGTAGTCTGCTGACATCGTAAAAAATGTAATATTTAACTAACGTTACAGGCATATTTTGCACATACACGGTGTTAAAAAGCCTGCTAAAAATTAAGGACATGATTACCATGACAACCTTTATTGCACACTGACTCTTTGAATCTGATAATGTGCTCTTGGAGCCTTAATGACAATAAGGGGAGTGTTTCACTGAAGTATCACAAGTCGATGATACAATATTTTCACACACAAAAGAAAATTATTTCTAAATCCTAGAATAACATTAATGCTTCCAAAGTTAAATCAGTGACTACACTTCTCACAGATTTAATTGGCTGTAAAGCAATTTTAGATAAACAGAAGCCTTGAGGCTACTATAAAAATGGTAAATCTTTCTTTATTGACACTTAAGAGACAAAATATTTTCATTGTGCAATTACTCATCCTCTAGAGAAGATCGGGCAAGTTGTCTCAAGAAAGAAAATGTTCTGTTTCCTTCAATGAGTGATGCTCTTTTACAGAGAGAAAATCTTATCCTTTGGAATTATGCTTAGACCCAGACATCATCTATTTTTAAGGAAAAAGCAACATAACTATGTCTTAGCCTTATTCATAAACATAACGCTTCAATCCTCTTGTTTTTAAAACATCGACTATCCAAGCCTTGCACAAATCAATTAATCTTTAGCATGCTGGCCAATTCGTTCTGCTAAATTATGTACTAACCTTCTGCAATTCAACTAATTTGTGTTGTAAGGCGAGTGAGTTTCTCCTTTCTTTCTCCAGGTCTTCGTTGGCCTGTTTAATGGCTCTCCCATTCACCTCTTCCAGAGACGGACCATGCTGTTGGAGCTGTTCTTTCAGATCTGCTTCCCAATTCTTGTTTTCAAGATCTAAGGCAATTGGAACCTGGAGATGCACATTCATGTGTATAAATGTAAAAGCAATGTCAAGAGGGAAAAATAATGAACTGGTTAAATAAAGTCAGATTCAAAGGTGAAGTTCCACGTGGACAAACAGCCAGACTGCTCAATAAGGTTACCTGGGTGAGGTATGAAGAGACGTGGGTGTTCTGGAAACAGCAGCTCTGTAAAAGCTGGCACCTTTAGCACAGGAAGGTCAAATTAATTAAAGCACCAAAATGTGCAGAAATAGAAAATGGATTTAGACCTCTTTTGGAATATTGCGTCCAACTCTGGTCTCCCTGCTAATAGGAAAGATGTTGTGAAACTTGAAAAGGTTCAGAAAAGACAAGGATGTTGCCAGGGTTTGAGATTTTGAGCTATGCGGAGAGGCTGAACAGGCTGGGGCTAATTTCCCTGGTGCGTCGGAGGCTGAGGCGTGACCTTTTGGAAGTTTATAAAATCATGAGGGGCATGGATAAGGTAAATAGACAAAGTGTTTTCCCTGGGGTGGGGGAGTCCAGAACTAGAGGGCATAGGTTTAAGGTGAGAGGGAAAAGACTTAAAAGGGACTTAAGGGGTGACAGAGGGTAGTGCATATATGGAATGAGCTGCCAGAGGAAATGGTGGAGGCTGGTACAATTATAACATTTAAAAGGCATCTGGATGGGTAAATGAATAGGAAGGGTTTAGAGGGATATGGGCCAGGTGCTGGCAAATGGTTCTGGAGTAATTTAGGATATCTGGTCGGCATGGACGAGTTGGACTGATGGGTCTGTTTCCGTGCTGTACATCTCTGTTACTATATGACATTAAACACGGCTTGCTGAAGCACAGTAGTGAGAAGTGGATGGGGTGATGGTATACCTGTTACTGGCGGCTTTGGTTGTATATGTGAAAGCTCCAGAAGGTTTCCCTTTCACCCAGGTGGCAAAATTGAAGACCTACCCTACTGAACACTCACTTCAGAACAGTTAGTCACTGTGTGTCCTTTATCCTAGGATACTCTTTACCTCTGGGCACTCACTACAAGGTCTTCATTGCACAAGCATTGGACTAAATAAAGAAGTGCCTCACCGACTCCATTGCTTCCTGCTTCAGCTCCTCACTCAGTTTCTTCATCGACTTTGCCTGACCCTGGTCCTGTTCTTGCAGGATCAAAGTTTCTTCATGCTTGTTCTAGGTAAAATAAAGTAGCCATCAGCCACAAATACATTTAATAATCCTTCACCTCACTGGCTTCATTATTGAACCACAGTGAGTGAGACCTAACTGAAGGTTATTTATAAATATTTCATGCTTTTATTCAGTATTTCCCCATTAAAACAAAACACGGCACGGTGGCCCAGTGGATAGCACTGCTGCCTCACAGCGCCAGAGACCCGGGTTCAATTCCCGACTCAGGCGACTGACTGTGTGGAGTTTGCACATTCTCCCCGTGTCTGCGTGGGTTTCCTCCGGGTGCTCCGGTTTCCTCCCACAGTCACAAAAGATGTGCAGGTCAGGTGAATTGGCCATGCTAAATTGCCCGTAGTGTTACGTTAAAGGGGTAAATGTAGGGGTATGGGTGGGTTGCGCTTCGGCGGGTCGGTGTGGACTTGTTGGGCCGAAGGGCCTGTTTCCACACTGTAAGTAATCTAATCTAATCTAAACTTTGTTGTGTATAGGTCTGAATGAGTTAATAGTGTGGAGTACCTTAAGCACCACCCATTATGATGGTATCATATGGATTTGAGGGATGAACAGTCCAGGTTCTCAAAGGAGGGAAGACTGAGTGTCTAGTCCTTCTCAATGTCTCTGTGACAATGTCTTTGTTACAGATCTCAGTGATCTGTAGCTGTTTGCTAATAAACTATATCCAATAAATTACAAGAGAGTTTCCTTGTCTGTCAAAGATAGTTTATGATTCCTCTTTGGCCTCCTAATTTCATTTGTAAGCACCCCTCCCAATCACTCTCTGTACTTCTAAAGAACTGCTCCCCCTCAACCCCCCCCCCCCCCCCCCGCCAATTTTTGAAGCTCCGTACTTAACATAATCCTTCTTTTTCTTTATCAAACTCTCAATAACCCTTGACACACAGGGTTCCCTGGTCTAACTGCCCTTGCCTTTCATTCTCACAATACTATCTTTTTTAAAAGGCTCCCAACTTCCAAATGTAGACATACTTGTAAGTAGCTACCCCTGGTCTATGTTTATCCAATCCTCTAAAATGATATTGAAATTGGCCTTCTCCCAGTTTAGACACTTAACTATAGCAGTATCCACATCCCCTGCTATATTGACATTGGAACTTGCAGAGATATGGTCAATGTCCCAAAATGTTCACTGGTTGATGTTCAACAATTTGACTGGCTTCATTCCCAAGAATTAGGTCCAGCACTGTCCCATTTCTAAAACGACTATCCATGTACTGGCAGAAAACACTTTTAGCTCACCTCGTCTAATCCTTTCACACCCAAGGTGATCCCAGATAATGTTAACAAAGTTGAAATCCCTGACAATTATAACCTTATTCCTCTCATATCTGCTCCTGTATCTCCCTCTGACTGTTGGGAGGCCTGTAGTATAATCCCAGCAAAGTGATTACCACATTTTTATTTCTAAGCTCAACCCAGATGTCCTCATTTGAAGAGCTTTCTAAGATATCCTCTCTCATTATAGCAGTGATTGTTTCGACCTCTCTTACATTCTCCTTCATTATGCCTGAAGCCTCTACACGCTGGAATGTTGAGCTATCAGTCTCGCCATTCCTTCAACCATGTCTCAGTGATTGCAACATTACTATATTTCCACCCGTCGGTCGCCCCTCTAAGCTTATCTGCTTTCTAATCAGGCTCCTTTCATTAAAATAGATATAATTTCACTTTCTGATCCTCTTATGTGCCTTATCATGCCCATGTCCTCTCTAACTAATATTCCTTTTATATCCAATTGAACCTTGCTCCTGACTTTACATCTACTCTATGCCTCACCCCCTGCCAAATTAGTATCAAACTTCGCCAACAGCACAAGCAAACCTCCCAAACAATCACATTGGTTTTAGTCAGTTATAAATGCAATCGCCATGGTGATTAGAAATGGTCTCATTTCTAACAGATTTCTCAGATATGATCCCCCCTTGATGAAGCTGTGCTGACTCAACCCTATTTTTACCACATATTTCCAAGTATTCCACAATCTTATCCTTAATAAAGGATTCTAAAATCTAACCAATGATGATGGTCAGGCTAACCGGCCTATAATTTCCTGCCTTGTGCCTCCTGCCCTTCTTAAATGAGGGTGTAACATTAGCCATGTTCCAGTCCTTTGGGACACTCTCTGACTCCAGTGATCCATGAACGATCACATCAATTCCTCCAGAATTTCCTCAGTTATCTCCTTCAGAACTATGGGGTGTGGTCCATCAGGCCTGGGTGATTCATTCACCTTCAAGCCTTTCAACTTCCCCAGCACCTTCTCTTCTCCCCCTGACTCTCTTGAAGGTCTTGTATGTTGCTGGTGTCTTCCACTGTGCAAATGGAGTACCTATGCATTTTCTCAATCATTCCCTATTAATACTTATCCAGCTTCGTTTTCCAGTAGTCCAATGTTCACTCTTAGCTCTCTCTTACCTTTATATATATCAAAAAACTCTTACAATCTTCTTTAATATTACTAGCTAGCTTACTCCCATATTTCATCTTGTCCCCTCTTACAGCTTTTTTAGTTATTCTCCACTGGTTTTTCAGGGGTTCCCAGATAATGCTCTTGTGAAGAACCTACATTAAAGGCACTATGAAAAATATAAAGTTAAAATTCACACACCACCAGGTTAAAGTCCAACAGGCCTAATTGGAAGCACACAACTTTCGGTGCGACGCTCCTTCATCAGGTGATTGTGACAATCACCTGATGAAGGAGCGTCGCTCCGAAAGCTAGTGTGCTTCCAATTAAACTTGTTGGACTATAACCTGATGGTGTGTGATTTTTAACTTTGTACACCCCAGTCCAACACCGGCATCTCCAAATCATGAAAAATATAAGTTATCACTGTTGCTCCTCAACTTACATGGGGAGGCTAAGGGAATATCCAGCACAATTGATGAGAACTGTACTAGCCCTCAGCACCATGCTAATCCTTGGGCATGAATTCCGAAAAGTTTTACTCTGGAGCAAGGTTCTCAGGAATTCTGTGCAACACTTCATAAATGGTTCAGCTCAGTGGGTCTTTGACGTGGTCTTCTTGGTACAGTCAGACGTCTTTAAGGAAGGAAAGGCCTTTCATTTATAAAGCACCTTGCCATGGCTAGCAGAATAATCCCAAAATATTTCCTGAAGAACAAATTACTTTTAATTGCAGTCCCTACTGGTATGTGAGCAAAGCATGCTGCAATCCTACACAAAAAGTCCCAATACTGGCCATTCCTTCCCTTGCCGGTTACAGTTCTTTTGGTGAAGACTAGGAAGTAGCTCAGCTCATCTTCACTGGCTCTTCAATATCCAGCTAAGCCACCGAAATAAGTGGCAGAACCTCATTTATATTGTGACAATGAGAATTTAATTGAGAGATTGAATATTGAGAGATTAATAATTGATGGCAAAACAGAATGGAGCAGGAGTGTTTTTAAATGACATGCAAGCGAGCAATCACGCATGACACAATCTGTATCATCACAGTTACAAGTTCACAGCACACTCAGCAGATAGTCTCGTCAGAACCATTAATGCAATCACATTACCTGCTCCCATTGCTTTTCCACAGCGTTTATAGCAATCTGTCGTGCGTGCTCCTCTCTTAAAGTTTCTATGGCGGAGAGCTGGGCCTCTTTCTCTGCTCTCAATACCATCACCATCTCCCTCAGCCTCAACTGCTCCAACTCCTTCTCTGAGAGGAGTTTCTCCAGGGCGCTGATTTTCAGGTTACGTTCTGTCAGCTGTGACAAAAGTTTATGAACACAGACTGAGTTGTTGGAGTTCGGGGTAGTTCTCTATCAAAATCGAAGAGAAGGAGAAACAGTGTCCTCAGTACAACAGGAAGGACTGCACTAAGAGCAATGTTAGTCATGACCTCATTTTGGCTTGTAACCTAAGCAATATTTTACTTGAGAGCCACCTTAAAGAAAGGTACAAACCATGTACTAAAATCTATTCACTGGAGGTCGTTTGTGATTGCCCATACCTAATTACTCTGAAGAAGATGGAGAGTTGTTTTCTTGAACTGCTGCAGTACATAGGGGATGGTTACACTCGCAGACTTGTTAGGAAGCAAATTCCAGGATGTTGAATCAGTAATGTTGGAGGCAATATTGTTTTAAGTCAACATGGAATGTGGCTTGGAGGGGAACTTGGAAATGATGGTGCTCCCATACCTTCATTAATCTTGTCTTTCTAGGTGGTAGTGGTGAAGCTTTGGAAGGTGTTGTCGATGAAGAAATTCACTGCAGCAAATCGTGTAGGTGGTACACATTGCTGCTACTGTTGGTACCAATTAATTAGGCTGCTTTGCCCTGGACTTTGTCAATCTTTTTGAGTGTTGTTGGCACTGCACTCATTTAGGCAAAGGGTCAGTATTCCATTACACTCCTGACTGTGACTCTGAGGAATTAGGAGGACAGTTGCACAAAGAGTTTCTAGCCTCTGACCTGCTGCTGTACTAATTTGTACATATGGCTGGTCCAATTCAATTTCTGATCCATGGTGACCCCAGGATGCTGATAGTGGGGGGTTTCAGTGACATCAATTCAGTAATGATTTGGAGATGCTAGTGTTGGACTGGGGTGTACAAAGTTAAAAATCACACAACACCAGGTTATAGTCAAACAGGTTTAATTGAAAGCACTAGCTGTCAGAGCACTGCTCCTTCATCCACTTGACAACCACCTGATGAATGAGCAGCACTTCGAAAGCTAGTGTTTTGAATTAAACCTGTTGGACTACAACCTGGTGTTGAGAGTTTTAACTCAATTCAGTGATGACACACAAGTCTTTGCTTCCTATCACAAGATGAAAACAAGTCATGGGGGCCACTCAGTCCACCCGGTGTGATCCAAAAATCTCTCCAAAACGATTCCAACTCATTAGTCTAGCTGGAAGATTATTCTGCATGTTGTCCATATTTTCAGTTTCAAATTTTCCTCATGAAAGCTGTAGCCCTTACCTCCTTGATCCCAGTATAACTCAAAGTGACGCTCCAGATTAACCTTAGCACTATATTTAATATCTTGTGTTATCTTCTATTCACCTGCAGAACATCAGTTATTCCTGCCTTTCCTCCAGCTCAATCTTTTGAAACTGGATCAGCCTCTACAGCAGCTCCATGGTTAGAATTTTACATTAAACAGTCTGTGGGAGTTCATGACCAAAGGCTAATGATATAGATGAAGGCATTAAAAGTAATATTTGCAAATTTGCTGATGACACAAAGCTGGGTGGCAGGGTGAAATGTGAGGAGGATGTTATGAGAATATAAGGTGACTTGGACAGGCTAGGTGAGTGGACAGATGCATGGCAGATGTAGTTCAATGTGGATAAATGTGTGGTTATCCACTTTGGTGGCAAGAACAGGAGGGCAAATTACTATCTAAATGGAATCAAGTTAGGTAAAGGGGAAGTACAATGAGATCTAGGTGTTCTTGTACACCAGTCAATGAGAGCAAACATGCAGGTACAGCAGGTAGTGAAGAAAGCTAATGGCGTGCTGGCCTTCATAACAAGAGGAATTGAGTATAGGAGCAAAGAGGTCCTTCTGCAGTTGTACAGGGCCCTGGTGAGACCGCACCTGGATATTGTGTGCAGTTTTGGTCTCCAAATTTGAGAAGGACATTCTGGCTATTGAGGGAGTGCAGCGTAAGTTCATGAGGTCAACTCCCGGAATGGTGGGACTATCATATGCTGAAAGATTGAAGCTGGGCTTGTATACACTTGAGTTTAGAAGGATGAGAGAGGATGTGATTGAGACATATAAAATTATTAATGGATTGGACACTGTGGAGGCAGGAAGCATGTTTGCGCTGATGGGTGAGTCCAGAACCAGAGGAGATAGTTTAAAAATAAGGGTTGGGCCATTTAGAACAGAGATGAGGAGATACTTCTTCACCCAGAGAGTGGGGGATATATGGAATGCTTCTGGATCAATGGTGCTGGAAGAGCACAGCAGTTCAGGCAGCATCTGAGGAACTATATGGAATGCTCTGCCCCAGAAGGCAGTGGAGGCCAAGTCTCTGGATATTTTCAAGAAAGCGATGGATAGAGCTCTTAGAGATAACGGAATCAAGGATTATGGGGATAAGGCAGGAACAGGATGCTGATTGTGGATGATCAGCCATGATCATAATGAATTGTGGCGCTGGCTCGAAGGGCCAAATGGCCTACTGTTGCATCTATCGTCTACTGTCTATTGACTTGACAACTGAATAGAGGCAACAACAATACTGAGCGTTTTGATACAAACCATCAGTCATGCGGCTTCAGTGGGGAGATATATACATTCCAGCATTATCATTTGAATATAGAAAATTGGTGGTGGGGGCAGATATTTTCTGAAGGCCTTGAAAGTATCAGAGGGATTTGACAGATTGATACAGCAAACCATCTCCTCTTGGGGGTTTCAAGGAGGAGGAGATAGACATTTTAGAACAAACCAGATCATACGTTGTCCACAGAAATCTGGAATTACCCATCCCAAAATGTTGCTGATTCTGGGGGGCAATTAGGCCTAACAAAACTGACTTAAGATTTGGGTAAGTATACCAAAGGATGTAGAATCTACATGGATAGATGTAGTACAGACCAGCCCTGATCTAATTATATGGTGGAGTGGGTTTGAGAAGCTCGCTGTCCAGTCTTGGTCCTATCAAGTTGGCAGCGTGGCTCAGTGCTGCCTCACAGTGCCAGAGACTCCTGGGTACAATTCCTGCCTCAGGTGACTGTCTATGTGGAGTGTGCACATTCTCCCCGTGTCTGCTTGGGTTTCCTCTGGATGCTCCGGTTTTCTCCCACAGTCCAAAGATATGCAGATTAGGTGAATTGGCCATGTTTAATTGCCCATAGTGTTCAGGAATGCGCAAAGTAGATGGGTTAGTCATGGGAAATGCAGGGTTACAGGGATAGGATGGGGGCTGGGTCTGGAAGGGATGCCTTTTGGAGGGTTGGTGTGGAGCCATCTATGGGGATTTTATGGTTTGCTACGGTAGCCCTGGCTCCTCCTGACACCTTCTCAGTGAACAGCAGTTGAAGACACAGGCCAACATTGAATGCCTGCTCTGAGGTGTCCCACAGTGAATATAAATCTAGAAACACACAGAGCATTATGTCAAGGCCAATTATGGACTCGAGGAGGCCACAATATATCAAGTCTGTATTGATCTGCATTAGGATAATCGTTGGTTTGGACTCAGTGTCCTCAAGAATACAAACAGAAACACACACTAACAAAGAGAGGAGATTGGTAAATAGTGGGTGTCACTCTCATGTGAGGGAGACACCAGCATTAATTCAGATTTACAGATATCATCTGAAGGAGTCTATGCGCACCTCAACCTTCAGAATCCTCTTCAGTTCCCTGACCTGTGATTCCAGGCTGTCATTTTTCTCCAGTAACTGAGTGATCTTGGCTGTCCTCTGCTCCAATCTCACCTCAGACTCTTCGAGTTGCTGGAAAGGAGAAAGGAAGGAGAGGAGAGAGAGCAGAAATTCAGGGAGATGCTGCTAAATGCCAGGACTGGGATAGACAACATTGACATTCCAACCATCAGCTATATCTCTTCATTATCAAGTCTAGCAACTCCAAATCAGGTACAAAATAAAGTTCTCCTTGGACCACTACAAGAAATTGAGGATTTGCATGCAGCAGACTCACTGGCCTCTTCACATGTAGCTAATATTTTCCATTACAAAGTAGGAACTATGTAGGTGTAGATTGCTTAAACTGGTGTTGCATTTTGCCCTGCTGTTGTACTTACACTTGGCTCTGCTGCTTCCCTTTAACTCTACTTGTTTGGGTCTCCCACCCTCCCGTGCTGCCCCCCCCCCCCCCCTTGCTCTGATATTGTGTTATTCCCCCTTGGCTTTCCACCCCAAGCATCCTCCCCCCTCCCCGTCACTCATGTTCTTTTCTACCCAGCTCTTTCCACTCTTCTAGAAAGTTCCCCTACATGTTGCAGCTGTTTCATCCAGAATCTGGTGCTCTGCTGCTCTGTCAGTGAGTCATTCTTTGTGTTCCTGAGCTTCCTGTCCGAATCTCGAGGCTCCTGGAAGGACAAACTGCTATCCAGTGGTTGTAGACGGGCCCTCAAGTCATCTCGCTCCTGGGTGAGTGCTGCGATCTGAGACAGTCAGAACAGAGTCACAATGATATCAAAATGGTGCCATGTTCAGGAGAAAGGAACTACGAGTGGAGAAGGATCAACAAGTTGGGAAAGGGAAAGGTAGTGATGGTCCAAGAGCAGATCAACCTCAGTCTGCTTTAGAGATGTAAGAAAGAACAAAAAAAAACATGCGAGGAAGTAATATAATAAAGCAAGTAGATAAAATGATCTAAACAGTAGCTGGTATTCCAAGTGTTATTGTTCGGATCAAAGCATACAAGAACAAAAATGTAATCAGTAATTTATAGGCACGAATGGCTGTGATCCAACATCAGATCATCAACTTTGCCACGAACTGGTTAGGGACCAGCAGCCTTTATTTTTAAAGCAGAGAGTAGCTGGGATCCAGGGAACTTACTAAAAGAATAAATCCACAAGATTCCATGATTTTGAACAAATAACAAAACTTTACTATGTAAAGTTAGAACAATAATACAGATCTTACTATAAATACACAACTTCATTCTAAAAAACAGAATTAACATGTGGTGAATGTGGGTAATATATTACAATTGAACATCCCATAGCACACAACAAATAGTAAACATGATCAAGGGAGATCCCACAGATTACTCCCTACTCCACCCAGAAATTAAAGACACGACAGATTCTCAAAATCTCATTAAATTTAACAAGGAATTACGATTCCTAACTTTTGCTGATCTGGCCTTGAAACTCCATCCAAAGAGATGTTCTGGAATGGGCTACCTCAGCAATTGCTCCTGTCCTGGGAATGACTCACTGGCAGAGCAGCAGAGCACCTGTGTTCCTCTTGGATTCTGAAAGCAGTAGCTCATAACTCCAGCTCTTCAGCAGCTAACTTTGCAAGCTAAAAATTGCCATGGGGTTTTCACTGAGCTCTAACTTGCTCAGTTGCATTAAGGAAATGCTGTTTGTGGCTTTTCAACTTCTACTCTCTGTAGCATTGGAGTGTTAATGCTTGTAGGTTTCTTCTGAGCCCCTCACAGCCTCCCCCCACCACCACAGAACCAGTTATCTTTTCATTCTCTTGGTTCCTCAGTGCTGCTTTGGAGTCCTGACTCTAACAGTTAGCTGCTTGCTAATTCCTAGAACTTCTTCCACTGTTCATTCTAACAGCACAGAACAATCCAGAGGCTCTCAACTCCTTCCCTATTGGACAGCTAAAAATCAGCAACCCTAATAATGGAATTATGTCTCTTGCTCCAAATATCTGTCACCCCAAAACGATTGTTCGGTGACCCCAAACTGTCAATACTGATCTATTAAAATCTTTGAAATAAGTATCAGGAATAAGGGTGATGATTTTAGAACATGGATCAGTACTTGGAACTATGATGTTGTGGCCATTATGGAGACTTGGGTATCACGGGGGCAGGAATGGTTGTTGGATGTTCCAAGATTTAGATGTTTCAAAAGGACTTGGGGGGAGGGGGAGGTAAAGGAGGCGGGGGAGTGGCATTGTTAATCAGGGATAGTATCACAGCTGCAGAAAGGGAGCTCGTCGAGGAGGGTTTATTAACAGAGTCAGTATGGGTGGAAATCAGAAACAGGAAAGGAGCAGTCACTTTACTGGGAGGTTTCTACAGACACCCCCCCCCCCCCCACCCAACAGCAACAGAGACGTGGAGGAGCAGATTGGGAGACAGATTTTGGAGAAGGGAGAAGTAACAGGGTTGTTGTCATGGGTGACTTAAACTTCCCTAATGTTGATTGGAACTTCGTTAGTGCAACTAGTTTGGATGGATCAGTTTTTGTCATGTGTGTCCAGGAAAGGTTCCTGACTCAATATGTAGATAGGTCGACTAGAGGGGAGGCCATATTGGATTTGGTGTTTGGCAACGAACCATTCCAGGTGTCAGATTTATCGGTGGGAGAGCATTGCAGTGATAGTGATCACAACTCCCTGACCTTTACTATACTCATGGAGAGGAATTGGAGCAGATGGTGTGGGAAAGTACTTAATTGTGGGAGGGGGAATTACAATACTATTAGGCAGGAACTGGGGCACCTACATTAGGAACAGATGTTCTCAAGGAAATGCACGACAGAGATGTGGAAGTTGTTTAGGGAGTACTTGCTGACAGTACTGGACAGGTTTGTCCCACTGAGGCAAGGAAGAGATGGTAGGTTGAAAGAACCTGGGGTGACAAGTGATGTGGAACATCTAGTCAAGAGGAAGAAGGAAGCTTACTTAAGGTTGTGAAATCAAGGATCAGTCAGGACTTCAGAGGGTTACAAGGTAGCCAGGAAGAAACTGAAGAATGGATTTAGGAGAATTAGAAAGGGGCATAGAAAAGCTTTAGTGGATAGATTAAGGAAAACCCTAAGGCATTCTATACTTACGTGAGGAACAAGAGAATGGCCAGAGTGAGGGTGGGGGCGTGATCAGGGATAGTGGAGGGAACTCGTGCCTGGAGTCAGAGGAGGTAGGGAAGGGCCTTAATAAATACTTTGCTTCAGTATTCACTACTGTGAGGGACCTTGACGTTTTTGAGGACAGACTGAAACAGACTGTTATGCTAAGAAGAAGGATGTGCTAAAAACTTTGAAAATCATAAGGATAGATAAATCCCCTCAGCCAGATGGGAGGGTGGCAAATGTTATGCCCTTGTTCAAGAAAGGGAATAGGGATAACCCTGGGAATTACAGACCAGTCAGTCACACATCTGTGACGGATAAGTATTGAAGAGGATTCTGAGAGACAGGATTTATGATTACTTAGAAAACCATAGTTTGATTTGAAATAGTCAGCATGGCTTTGTGAGGAGCAGGTCATGCCTCACAAAACTTATTGAATTATTTGTGGATGTGACAAAACATATTGATGAAGATAGAGCAGTGGATCTGGTGTACATGGATTTTAGCAAAGCGTTTGATAAGGTTCCCCATGGTAGGTGCATTCAGAAAGTAAGGAGGTATGGGATACAGGGAAATGGCTGTCTGGATATGGAATTGGCTGGAGCATAGAAGACAGAGGGTGGTGGTGGATGGAAAGCATTCAGCCTAGAGCCTGGTGACCAGTTGTGTTCCGCAGGGATCAGTTCTGGGACCTCTGCTCTTTGTGATTTTTATAAATGACTTGGATGAGAAACTGGAAGCGTGGTCTAGTAAGTTTGCCAATGACACGAAGGTTAGTGGAGTTGTGGATAGTATGGAGGGTTGGTGAAGGTTGCAACGGAACATTGACAGGATGCAGAATTGGGTTGATAAGTGGCAGATGGAGTTCAACCTGGAAAAGTGTGAAGTGATTCACTTTGGAAGGTCGAATTTGAATGCAGAATACAGGGTTAAAGGCAAGATTCTTGGCAGTGTGGAGGAACAGCAGGACCTTGGGGTCCATGCCATAGATCCCTCAAAGTTGCCACCCAAGTTGATAGGGTTGTTAAGAAGATGTTTGGTGGGTTGGCTTTCATTAGCAGGGGGATTGAGTTTAAGAACCGTGAGGTTATTCTGCAGCTCTGTATAGCCCTGGTTAGACCATATTTGCAATATTGTGTTCAGTTCTGGTCACCTCATCATGGGAAGGATGTGGAAGGTCTAGAGAGGGTGCAGAGGAAATTTATCAGGATGTTGCCTGGACTGGAGGGTGTATCTTATGAAGAAACATTGAGAGGGCTAGGGCTTTTCTCACTGGAGCGAGGAATGATGAGAGGTGATTTGATAGAGGTGTACAAGATGATGAGAGGCATAGATAGAGTGAATAACCAGAGAATGTTTCCCCAGGGCAAAAATGGCTATCACATGGGGGCATAATTTTAAGGTGATTAGTGGAAGGTTTAGGGGAGATATCAGAGGTAGGTTCTTTACACAGAGAGTGGTGGGTGCGTGGAATGCATGCCAACGGTGGGAGTACGGTCAGATAAATTGGGAAACTTAAGTGACTCTTGGATAGGCACATGGAAGATAGTCCAATGAAGGGTATGTGAGTTAGTCTGATCTTAGAGTAGGATAAAAGGTCAGCACAACATCGAGAGCCGAAGGGCCTGTACTGTGCTGTACTGTTCTATGTTCTATGTCGAGCCCCATTCTGATCAGGGCTGAGTTGAATACTGCCACTTAGTAACACCTCCTTCCGAGAATGTTAAAATCTCAAAGTTAGACTAATGCTGGATTCTAATTAACTTTACGAAGGATGTCAAGGTTGTATAGACAACCCAGCAGATGTTTCCTGAGATCACCTGAAGGATAATAGATTTTAGTTATGAGGAGAGAGAGAGAGATAGCGACCAGGGCTCTTTTAATCATATCAGAGAAGATGAAGAGACCTGGTGAAGATATACCAAATGTTATCTGCTTTGATGAAAGAAAGTAGGTAAAAATTGCTTACACTGGTACAGAGTTTGTAACTAAAAGAAATAATGATGATCAACAGCAAGACAGAAGGCAAGTTTATCAAGTGTTCAGATATGAATGCTCTGTCAGAAACAGTGATGGGTACAGAATCCAAAACAAAACTTTACAAAGGCGAGAGGATAATTATTTAAAAGTGAAAATCTCCAAAACAGACTGAGGAAAGAAGGAGGCAATTATAAAAATGGACAGGTTTTTGAGAGCGCTGGCATCGACAGTCTCCTGTGTGTAGTGAAATTCTATAAGGCAAATTTTATCTTTTGTGGAATGTCAACAGAGGTACAGTGTGTTTTATATGTCAGAATCTGTATGCGGTGTTCAGGAAACAGAGATTTTCTGAAGGTCAAGCACCTCTTTCCACATCCTCCTCACCTGTGCATTCCTCTGTCTCAGTTCGCTGTGTTGCTTTAAGTCAAGTTCCATCTCGAGATCTTGCAATTCCTGCAGACAGCCATCTCGCTGAAATGCTGGCATAGCGAGCTCCATGCTGAGGTACCGAGAGAGACAGAGAGAAACAGACAGACAAGCAGAGAGGCTGGGTGCAATGTTTCTGATTGAAAGCTAACATCACAGCACTATGCTGCCCCAGAATTATCAGCTCTGATCTCCATCCTTTCTCAAGAACTCAAATCATCCATTTCAGAGAAAATAGAAATCTCAAGGCAGACCGAATAACAAATAACAACATAGTCTCCACAGAGACTGCACCACTGTTTAGGCTAATGGCTGATGCTTGGACTCAATAGACAGAACTCTTGCCTCTGACTCTGAAAGTTGTTGGTTCAAGAGCCAGTCCAAAGATTTTTGGGATAAAATCAAACCTGACTCTCCACAGTCAGTAAGAGGTTTAACCTTTCAGATGAGACTTTAAATAGAAGTCCTATCTTCCCGCTCAGGGAAATCACAAAGGATCATGGTATTATTTTGGAAGAAGATCTAGACAGCTCTCCAGCTGGATCTTGGTTAAATCTTATCCCTCAATCTACATTACCTAAATGCAGATGACCTGGTTAGTATCACGTTGCTGGGTGTGGGTGCTTGCTGTGCACACACTGACTCCATATTCACAGACTAACAATATTTCTAAAGTGCTTCCCTGGTAGTAAACCACAATACCATCTTGTGGTTGTGTAAGGTGCTATGTCTTTCTTGTGATGTGCTCCCTTGCAGATCCTGTATTTAGACAGACCAAAATGTCACCACACTTTTTGGTAATATTCACTCCACTGAGGTTCCGGTACAGATCAGGGAACAGAAGAGACAGCCATGTGGAGACTATGGGTATGTGATAGCTCCGTATCCCTAACTACAATGAGCATCGTGTTTGATGGGGGGGGATCAGAATGACAGTAGTCACGTCCTGCATCTGCTGCTCCTTCTCAGCAGTCTGATTCCACGACTTCCATCATTCTATCCATCAAGTGCCCCCACCAAAGAATCTTTGTTCAAAATGACTGGGGCAGAGAATGGAGAGCTAGTGGAAAGTGAGTGTGGGAATGAGAAGGGATTTGTACCTTGGCGGTTGGTCAGCTGCCAATGAACTTTAACAACATGTAGATATCTTTTGAATCCCACGCGTGATTGTCATCTAGTCAGGTCAGGTCAGGTTCCTGGTTTGGTGCATTAAACACAGGGTAAAGTCACCCCTTTATAACGAGAACCTTCACTGCCTATAGATGAGGGCTTCAGGTCTTCTTCAAGAATAAACTCAGTCTCCGTTATCCGTGAGAGAAAGGGGCACGGACAAAAATCATCACCGCACACCACCCCCATAAAGATGATGGTGTCTCTTTACGTTTTTGTCAGCTTGCACGCAACATGATCTCACCTGGTCTTGGGGACCTTGTTCTGTGTCTCACGCTGTCGGGATTCCAGGTTCACTGAATCCTGTTGACCTTTCTCCACTGTTTCCTTCGAGGACTGGATGGCTTGCTGGAATCAGAAGACAAAGGAGTGACCACCATTAATGTCTGACCTCCCTGTATGCAGTAGCGATGGGGCATACCTTGCTCAGTCAATGCAACTCGTCTCATGATTCATTTCGTTTTCACCATTCTGTTACAGCTAACTGGGCAAGATCAGCACTTTTACACCAGTGATAGATTCTGTTAAAGTGGTCTGAAAGGACAATGCAGATGGAGCTGTCCACAGGTCACCAATCAGTTTGAGTGCACAGCCTTTTTGTGTGTACCGGAATTGGAAAGGTCGGTTGAAGACTTAACACATGGTCCCCACTTTGGCTTGGCACTGTCTTCGACAGTGAACTGAGGAAGGGGAACTGCAGTCTTGTTGAAATAGATAAGACTGGGGTGTCAAATTTAGGTTGATGTGGAATACTTACAATGGGGGTGGGGGGGGAATGTGGACAGGGACTGAAAGTATGAGAGAGTGAGGGGAAAGAACTATTCCTGATACTTTGTGGTTTATGAACATGGACTTTCACCCCTCTGGAAAATGTTATCACTATGTGGTCATTCTGAGAAAATACACTGGAGAACACCTAGCAAGAACAGTGTTAGACCCTCACACATTGTAGCTTCATATCTAGAAACAGATCAAGTGCTGTTTCCTTCCATATTGGGATAAAACCTTAATGTTTCCTGAGAGAGGACTGGATAAATATTTGGAGAAAATGAACGTGCAAGGATATGGGGAGAAAACAGGAGATTAGCACGAGGAAATGATGCCCATTTAACGAGCCACTGCAGGCATGATAGGCTGAATGGCCTCCATCTATGCTATATCACTTCTGTGATTCCTGTGTACAATATAGAAATCTCTTCACTTTTTGTTATTTCCTTCTATATGAACCAACCTGTGGATATTCAAGGATACATTAGGAAGTCAGTAGGTGCATTGATTCCAAATGTACTGCAGACAGCCAAATCGGAGATCTGGAGTTATTAATGAGATTGGTTTCTAAAAATCTCTAACTGTCACTACATTACTGAAGTATTTCTCTCCTCTAATGAATAGATAGTTTGATGTGCCTGAAACAAAGAAGCTTTAAAATATCAGGAAAAATAATGACCTGTAACTTTCCTGAATTGCTTAGCAACCAAAGATTAATCTTAAACATTGCTGCCAGGGGCCCGGGCAAAAAAAAACGTAAGAACATTAACATTCACAGATTGCATTTTGTAATTAAAAAGTTACCATGTTCAAAGTAGTCAGATTGTGTTGAGTTGGTGGCCCTAAAGCTGCTTCAACCTGGAGGAGGCCTTAGAACTAACAGCTTGCTTTCTAGTCACTGACCAGTTCAGAAGGGGTAATCTCGGAGGTCTACTGCCACACTAGCCTCCAACCTTTACCCAGTTTCCAATGTCTTCTTAGCATAAGGCCCTCTCTGTTCCAGGCTGTGTTTAAGTTTCCCCTTCTTTGTATCTCCCAAAGCCAATATGCATGGCACTGGAGTGATAGATCAGCAACATGGTCCAATGCATGCCAATCCAACTCTGTGCATCCCTCAATCTCACTCTCACAGTTCTGCCTCTTCCAGGTTCCTTTTAAAGCCTAAGTCTGTAACTCACAACACCTTGCAATGGCACACCCAGAGCTCTTTCACTGTCATTCCCAGGTCATTGTTTTTGACCCTCCCTGACGACCAAGTGCCACTCCCACATTTGTGTCACTTCCAGGTTTCTGTCATTGCCATTCAGAAACTGCCTTCCAGAAGGTCGGAGGGAGTGACCCTGGTCAGTGATCTTCTCAACTCTGATTTTGCTTAATCTACTCTTTTACACTGTGACACTCCCATAATTTACAATCTTCAATATGGAGGATTGCAGGGACAAAATCAAATCTTACTGTAGACAGTCTGCTGTGCCAGTGATCTATAAATTATTATAATAGACAGTGGTCATTCTTGAGACAGAATGAAGAAGTATATTTGAAAAGGAAATGTACAGCACCCTATAAAAGCTGGATATCTCAGGGGCTCTATTCCAGATCCACTTATGGTCTGACACTTGGGAACTCCATTTTGAAGGGCTGCTGGTCCTCCACTTGCTGCCTGGCTCCCTGAAGAATTGCTCGAAATCATTTTCATCCACAGTCAGGTTCTTGATGCTCGAGTGCCTGGAACAACCAGAAAATCCTCTCTCAGTACTACCGACACAATTCACCATCATTACGGCACAAGCGGCTACCATTCAGCCCATTGAGTGCAAACCAACTTGGTAAGTCCTGCTAATACCCTACATCCACATTTAAGAGCTGAGACAATTTCTGACAACACAACATGATCAAGGGAATAAACAGCAGAGTAGATCACAGACCCTGCTATTTCCTGGGGGAGGGAATGTCAGTGTTGAAGAAGTTCGAATTTTGACAAGGCAGATATTACATTTTGAGATGCAAATTGACAACTTGGAATTGTTATTTCATCCAACAACTTGAATCTGTTCCAGATTTCTGGGGGGAGGCACACGTTAAGGATTAGGTGTGTCTACCCACAGTCAGTAGATTCTACTGCAGTTTATTTGTTCCTAGCATTTGGGTGACTCTAGTAAGGAAGCATTTGTTACCCATTCCATCGAAATCAAGCAACTAATGTGGGACTATGACTGATAGTCTTGCATCAGGTAGGGAGAACAAGTCCCCTTCCTGAAGGGCATTAATATAATAGTTGTGTTGTTAATGACAATTCAGACTCTTTCAAAACCATTTTTGATCTGACCGGCTTTGAAAACAGAGACACCTGATTAACCTCAAACATTAAGCTTTCTTTGTTCTGCTATGAGGCAAAGGCAATAATCCAGAAGCGTGATTTTAAAACATTTCATAGTCACAAATTTGTCTACTTTTTGAGAAAGGAGTTTTGTATTACTTTTGGCCAGTGGTTTCAGAAATAAAGGCACTTGTGGATCATTGCAATGTGGGCTTGATACATGGTGGGGGGCGGGGGGGGAGCATTCGGGGGAGGGGGATGGGCCCAATACAGCTGCCTCTAAATTGTATAATCCATAAATCCCCAGAATGATACAGCATAAAGTTCACTCGGTGTCCCCATCTTGCAGCATAGCTCATCAGTAAGTACACGTCATAACTACACTTCAGTCACAGTGAATACAGTTCATTGTAGGAGATCCTAACAACAGCAACTGCATTCCAATAATCAATGACTATACTCCACAATAGCACTTGCCACAGATGGAAGATGCAAAGTGCAGAGTATTGTGCTTTAAGCACCAGTAGCCTCACTTTACAGGACTGAAGGCTGAATATTTCAATGAGATTGGAGTCATTCTATATGCAAAGTTAAAAACCACACCGCACCAGGTTATAGTCCAACAGGTTTATTTGGGAGCACTAGCTTTCGGAGTGCTGCTCCTTCGTCAGCTGGTTGTGGAGTATAACCACCTGATGAAGAAGCAGTGCTCCGAAAGCTAGTGCTTTCAAATAAACCTGTTGGACTATAACCTGGTGTTGTGTGATTTTTAACTTTGTACACCCCAGTCCAACACCGGCATCTCCAAATCATTCCTTATGCATTGTGTCTCTCTGACCTGCCCAGCTCCTTCTGGAAATGGCAGCGTTTCTTCATAATATGACTCCCACTCACATTTGCATCAAGCTCTCCTGCAAAATAAGACAGCAACAATGTTATAACAAGTAGTCCAGATGAGGAATTCATTGAATGCTTTCAGGAGCGCAGGCTATACCAGGCCTGGTTTTGAGCAATGAGATAGGATTCATTACTGAGCTCATAGTGAAAGTGCCTCGGGGTTGCAGCCATCATAATATGATTGAATTTTACATGCAGTTTAAGGGAGAGAAGTGTGTGTTAATGACCACTACTTTGAATTTAAACAAGGGCCAATTGGGGGCATGAAAGTAGTCAGCAAAGACGAACTGGCAATTTAAGGGCGAAGTGAATATAGATGCAGCGGAAAAGGTGAATGGGATATGCTAGAAAGCGCAGAATAGATATATTCCAAGAATTAACTAAAATTCTAAGGGATGAGCCTGCCATCCATGGTTAACTGAAAAAGTCAAAGGTGGTATCAAACTCAAAGGCATTTAATTGTGTAAAGATAGGTGGCTGGTCAGAAGCTGGACAGAACATTAAAAAATTAGCAAATAATTTCTAACCAATTAATAAAGGAGGAAAAAATTAGAAAATGAGAAAGTTAGTTAAAATATATAAACAAATTGGAAACATTTCTTCAGATATTTTAATAAAATCAGTTAACAAAGTAAGTGTTGGTCCTATAGAAAATGGATCTAGGCAAATCGTAATGGAGAATGAAGAGATGGCAGGCAGACAGATATACTGGAAATAGCTGTTGATCAGGAATGGAAAGGGAGGGCGGAACTCAAAAAGTATCATTACTAGAGAAGTAGCACTGAGCAAATGTCTGAAATTGTGAATTGGCAATTCCCCAGATTGTAATGGATTTCATCTTAGGGTTTTAAACGTAGTAGCTAGTGAGATAAATGTGTTAGTTTTAATTTTCCAAAGCTCCCTTGATTCAGGGACAGTGTCATTAGATTGGAAGATAGTGAATGTAACTCCTTTAGGGAGTCAGAAAGCAGGAAACTACAGGCCAGTTAGCTTAACATCTGTCAGAGAAACTGTTACAAGTTATTAGTAAAGACATCATAGCAAGGCACTTGGGAAAGTTAAAAGTAATCAAGCAGAGCCAACATGGTTTTGTCAAAGCAAAATCACGTTTATCTAATTTATTGCTTTTTTTGAGCTAGTAACTTGTGTTGATTAAAGGGAGCCAGTTAATGTGTTGTATTTAGACTTCCAGAAGGCCTTTAATAAAGTGCAATAGCAAAGATTATTGCAGAAAATAACAGCTCGTGCTGTAGGGGTAACACATTGGGTGAAAAGAAGGTTGACTGCCTAACAGGAGTAAGTGGGTCTTTTTCAGACTGGCAGGTTGTCATGAGTGGTGTGTTACATGGTTTGGTGCTGGGGCCTCAACTCTTTACAACGTATATAAATGTTATGGATGAAATGATGAAGCATCTTTGCTAGATGCTGTAGACACAAAGATAGATAGGAAAGTGAGTTACAAAGAGGACATAAGGACCTTACATAGGGGTATAGAGAGGTTACATAAGTGGGCAAAGATCAGGCAAATGGAGTACAATGTGACAATGTTATAAAATTGTCAATTTTGACAGAAAGAAAGAACAAGCATATTATCTAAATGGTGAGAGATTATAGAGATCTGAGATGCAGAGGGATTTGGGTGTCTTAGTGGGTGAATCACAGAAGGCTAGTATGCAGGTCCAGCAAGTAATCAGGAAAGCTAACAGAATGTTATGTTTTATTGTGAGGGGAATTTGAATGCAAGAACAAGGAGGTTATGCTTTGGTTAAAGAGAGCGCTGGAAAAATTACATCTGGAGTATTGTACTGAAAGATTAACCTCCTTCCATAACTATGGTGACCAGGGCATTCCTGATGAACGGGGCTAATGCCTGAAACGTCAACTCTCCTGCTCCTCGCATGCTACCTGACCTGCTGTGCTTTTCCAGCACCACACTTTTTGACTCAGTATTGATCACCCTAGTTACGGAAGGATGTTAATACATTGGAAGCAGTTCAGAGCAGGTTTACTACATTAACATCTGGAATGAACTGATTGTTTTGTAAGGAAAGGCTAGATAGGCCAGGCCTGTACACTCTGAAGTTTAGAAGAGTCTGAGGTTACTTAAATGAAACACAGAAGATCATGAGGGGACTTGACCGGGTGGAGTTCAAAAGGATGTTTCCTCTTGTGGGAGAATCCAGAACTAGGGGTCACCCATTTAAAGTAGAGATTTTTCTCTCAGAGAGTTGTGAGCCTTTGGAATTTCCTTCTCAAAAGGCATTGTATGTGGAATCTTGAAATATTTATAAGGCAGATGTAGGTCGGGGAATGAAGGATGATCAGGATTCTGCAGGAATGTGGAGTTGAGGTTAAAGTCAGATCAGTCACAATCTTATTGAATGGCAGGGCAGGTTTGAAAAAACCTTCTCTTGTTCCTTGTTTGTATACTCTCCCAAAGACCATCTCAATGGTAACTGCTTTGTACAAAGAAACCAGGGTCGTCACTGCCTCGTTTGAAAACAAAACCCAGAAAAAGGCAGCAACACCCTAGCTGGATTTGTGCAAGTTGAACAGAGATAAGGTTTCAAAATAACAATCCTTTGTAAATCAAAAATTGGTAAGTTCCACCCTCTCTCCACAGATAGTGCCAGTTCAGCGTAGTTCTAACACTGCCCTCGTTTTCATTTTTGATTTCCAGCAGCTGTAGTGTGACTCCGTTTTGGTGGCCAAATGTTCACATGCATCTGAGGGAATCAGAGATGGACACACCCAGTTTTATTATATGTCCATGCATTGGCAATGTAATGGACCTACAATATATCTTGTAGGGTCAGAACAGGAGTTTGAAATTGATAGGAAGGGAACATCGGCATCGTGACAAGAGCTGTTTTTAGCACTCCCTAGTAGTAAAAGAAAAACATACATTTATCTGGTACCTTCCGCAATTTCAGGACATTCCAAACTATTTTACAACTTATAATAGTCACTGTTTTATTCCTGATGAAGGGCTTTTGCCCGAAACGTCGATTTTACTGCTCCTCGGATGCTGCCTGAACTGCTGTGCTCTTCCAGCACCACTAATCCAGAATCTGGTTTCCAGCATCTGCAGTCATTGTTTTTACCTAAGGTATAATCGTGACAACCAATTTGCACACAGTCCAGTCTCACAGACATTCATGTGATAATGGCCAGCTAATCTGCTACTTTAAGAGTCTGTCAAAGGATTAAAAGTGGCCAGGATAGCTGACTAACTTCCCAGTTCTTCATTGTGATGCCCCTGGATCTATTAGCCCCTTCAGTGGGATAGATGAGGTTTCAGTTTAGTGTCTCATTAGAGGTAGCACCATTGACCAAGATGTGGAAGAGCCGGTGTTGGACTGGGGTGGACAAAGTTAAAAATTACACAACACCAGGTTATAATCCAACAGGTTTATTTGGAAGCTCTAGCTTTCAGAGTGCGGCTCCTTCATCAGGTGGTTGTGGAGGTTAAGATCTTATGAAGGAGCAGCTCTCCGAAAGCTAGTGCTTCCAAATCAACCTGTTGGACTGTAAGCCGATGTGTGATTTTTAACCATTGACCAATACAGCACTCGGGGAGAAAGTGAGGTCTGCAGATGCTGGAGATCAGAGATGGAAATCTGTTGCTGGAGAAGCGCAGCAGGTCAGGCAGCATCTAGGGAACAGGAGAATCGACGTTTCGGGCATTAGCCCTTCTTCAGGAATTTCAGACTCCTGTTCTGACCCTACAAGATATATTGTAGGTCCGTTACATTGCCAATGCATGGACAATACAGCACTCGCTTTGTCCTGCACCAGAGTGTCAGCCTAGATTTTGTGCCCAAGTCTAGTTACTTTGATGTAATGTCCAGAAAGATGTTGTTACCTCATTATTTTCCCTCAGTTGGACCCAATCATTGGAAAATATGAATCATAAAGGAGGTTATGGACAGCCAAGAGTGACTGACCACTGAAAGAGGTTGAGTAATGAATGCTGGATTAAATACTCAGTACAGTTTAATATTTTATGTTGAACATTGCACAAGTAATTGCAAAACAAAAGGGAGGTGAATGGCCTAGTGATATTATTGCTGGACTGTTAAACCAGAGAGCCAGGTCCTCAAGGCCTGGGTTCAAAACCCACCATGGCACATTGTGAAATTTGAATTCAATTGTTTTTAAACATATGGAATTAAGATCATCGGAAAAATCCATCTGGTTCACTAATGTCCCTTAGGGAAGGAAACTACCATTATGTATGGCTCCAGACCCACAGCAATGTGGTTGACACTGAAGTGTTCTCTGGACAATTAGGGAATCAGCAATAAATGTTGGCCTGGCTAGGGATACCCTCATCCCATGAATTAAAATAAACTTGTAACTTGCCTGTTCTACGTGAAGTTGGTTTAACTCTGAAATTGCCCAGTCCATGGCGTCTCAGTTCTTCTCTGTGGGCACCATCTGTGTTGCTTCGCACACGTGTCCGTCTCACTTCAGTAACATTGATGGCGCCTGTCTGCTTGCCCTGTGACAAATGCACCCTCCTCCTGGGATGGAATGCAGAGTGTGCAACGTCTGAGTCGTGACATGAAACCAGCTTACTGTCACAATCCCCTTTCCAGGCGTGACCCATTGACAAGGGCACAGATCCAGACAGACTGACTGCAGCGGCCTGGCAACTTTCACTCTCCAAAAGCTGAGATTCAAAGGCAGAAGGAGCACTGGTTATTTGATGCCACTGGCCTGAAGTATTTGTTTTACCTGAATAGTTGAAACTGCCTGTAAGGTGTGCAGGTGAAGAACTGACAGGCTGTGTACAGCAAGGGCCCAAAGTGGGTATCATGTGGCACGGTGAGAGGGTTCTGTTCATATTCACTGTCACAGCATCTTGCTGGTTGTCCTCCAGTTTGGGCGGCAGAGGCTTGTCATTGGGGGTTGAGCTCTCCTGTTCCATTGGCCTCCAGTTACCAGTACCTTCTTTTGACAGGCCCTGGAGTTCAGGATTATGGCCTCCGCTGTGCCTCTCTGGACTCTCTGCCTGGCTTTTCTGTGGCCCCTTCATTTTTATACCAGTACTCGCAAGATTAGTTCCTCGATCCTCTTGGGTCAACACGCCTAGATCAGATACTGGGGAGCTGCTGGTCTCCAAACCATTCCCAGTCAATCGATTAGATTCCCTGCATGGATTTGCAATCTGGATTGGAAAGGTCCTCCGCTGCAGTGATTGCTCTGACAAGTTGAATTGGCTGAGTTTTGAAATTCTGCCACCCAAAGACTCAACGCTCTCAGTTCTTCTGGTCAAGGCCTTAGAATTTGCCTGTTGTCTCCGAAGGGTCCCAGCCTGATCCCTGGTCCTTTGCAGGGCATGCGCTAAATCCTCCTGAAATTGTTGCACATCATTTACCCTCTGAGCTACTGAATTAACAGGCCCATCAACTCCCGTGCCATCCTGATCACATCGAGGAGTGGCATTTCTAACAAACTCATCCTGCTCTGCACTAGTCTGACTCTGAGCCAGGTGAATTCTTGCAGAGGTTTCTGTAAGAACTCCACAGCAACCTTGCTTGGCTGTGCAGTCAAGTTGAGCACATTCCGTATTGCTCGCTTCCCGTCTGAATAGTCTCTGCTTCCAAGGATGGCCACAGACTTTCCTTGCCAGATTTCCTGGTTGGATGTTAGATTCAAGGCAGGCATACTCCAGAGAACGTTCACTGCAGGAAGCACTTCTGCTGATGAATGAATTCTGTTCACTGTCTGGTTCTGCATCGAAGTTCAAAGCCGGATCTACCATACCCTCATGAAAACGCAGAGCAAAGTCTTCTGTCCGAATGCTGTCCACTGTGTTGGTGTCACTCTGATATTGTTGGAACTCCATGTGCTGTGGCCCCAGTAGTTGTTGCACTCTCCACTCATACTGGTCCTTTCTGGACTCACCATCTGCCGCTGCTCCTGGTCTCGCAAACTCAGTCAACGTTATATTGGACTGGCTTCTTCTGAAATCTGGACTTAGATTGAACATTGCTGTAACATCCTGATCTTCACTTCGACTCAAGGCTCCTTCACATTCTGCAGTTGTGAGAAAACAACACGGTCAACTCGGGTTCAGTAGGAGGTCACATGAGCCCCAACGCTTTCATTCCCCCTCGCACAATGGACAGAGTTCACTAGATTTCAGAGTTCCTCTGATACCCTCTCCCAAATGGCCATTCTTCACCCAAGTATCAGGAGGACTGAAGCCAATATCATTCATCCTTGTCATAAATTTACTTCCAAGTCACCCATGCTGTCTCTCTCCCTGATGATTGTCTGAGGCTGAACTGGAATTTTGCAGATTAATTTCCTTAAATAACAATCACCACCTCCCCAAGAGTAACTAGGGTTGGGCAATAAATACTAATCTTGCCAGCAAAGCCCAAACCTAAGTGATAAATGGGTTAGAAATTCTACAACCCCTTCCTGCTCAATGTAAATTCGTTTACCCACCTGAAGCACTGTTACCTTCTTGTCTCATGGAGGTCAGCTCTTCTGTGTCTGACAGGGCATCAGTACCACTGGCACTACCCAATCCTGTAAATCGAGTGCCAGACTGACTGGTATTCAAAGTTCCTTTAAAGTACAAACAAGGAAACAGCTAGAGAGCAGCATGAAACAATGATGACCACATCAGGTAAAGGTAAAATCACCACAGTCCGACCAGATCACAGTGCTGCTCCCTCATTACTGAAGGAGTGGCTTAACCTGGGGGTCACCATCCCAGGTGAGGGATGAAATTGAGTCCTTCAAGGTAACCTCAGCTGGTGTGGGAATCAAACCCACTTCATTGCATTGCAAACCAGCTGATCAGCTAACCAGCCACCAACTTTGGAACAGCAAGCTGACTGAGTAGGCTAGTCCATCTCGGTCCGTTCTGTTACTTTGGTGGAGTACCTCATATACCGAGAGAGACATTGAGTGGAGGAGTGATGGTGGCGATGGGGTATGTTGGAGGTCTACGAGCAGGCTGCCCACACCATTTTGTGTGTGTGTGTGTGTGTGTGTGTGTGTGTGTGTGTGTGCGCGTGCGCGCGGTGCTATAGTAAAGTGTGTTGATCAGGGCAATACTGTTGATGCGGTGTACATAGGTTCCAGAAGGCATTTGATCCAGAGCCAGTAGAAAGTGAGCATATTTAGAGCTCATGGAACAAAGGGACAGTAACAACATTGACAGAAAATTGGCTGAGTAACAGAAACTAACAGGAATGGTCAATGGATAATTGTTGAGCTGGGGAAGGTTTGTAGTGCAGTTCCCTAGGAGTGAGTCTGGGATCCATGTTTTTCCTGATATATATTAATGGCCTAAAACATGATGGACAGGACACAATTTAAGATTTTCAGATGATACAAAACCTAGCAGCATTGAAAGCTGTAGGGATGTTAGTGTAGAACTAAAAAGGAACATAGGTAAATTGGTGAGATTGCAGTTGAAGTTTAATGTTGAAAGGTGTGAGGTGATACATTTTGGTAAAATGAACAAGGAGAGACATAATAAACTAAAGGGTATGACTTTAAAAGGGTCTAAGAGCAGAGGAACCTGAGAGTATATGTGTATAAGTTATTAAGGATGTAAGACAGGTTGAGGGAGCGGTTATTGCAGCACACAGTATCCTAGGTATTTTAATAAAAGCGCGATAGAGCACAAAGGGCAGGGAGGTTATGTTAACTTGAATACCACACTACGTTAGACAATGATTTAAAACCAAGAATGACAGATGCTGTTGATTTGCTTTCTTGACTGTAGCATCCACCTGGATGGACCAGGACAGATCGTTGGTGATATGTACTCTAGGAACTTGAAGCTCTCGACACCTCCACCTCAGCACCACTGATGTCGAGAAGGGCTTGTCCTCCACCCCACTTCCTGAAGTCGATCATCAGCTCCTTTGTTTTGCTGATTTGAGGGAGAGTTTGTCATCTTTACACCATGCCACGAAGCTCTCTATCTCTTTCCTGTACTCTGTCTCGCCGCTGTTTGACATCTGACCCACTACGGTTACTGTCATCAGTAAAATTGTAAATGGAGTTCGAGTTGAATTTGTGAGGGTATTAGAAGTACATTAGGGGGCTGATCACGGGACAGTGGTGTTGAGGATTATCGTCGAGGAGGCGTTGTCATTTATTATTACAGATTACAGTCTGCCAGTCAGGAAGTGGAGCATCCAGCTGCAGAGTGGGAAGCAGAGTCCTCAGTCTTGGAGTTTAGAGACAGGTTTGTTTGGAATTATGGTGTTGAACGCAAAGCTAAAGTCAATAAGTAGAAGCCTGACATAGCTATTCTTATTATCCAGGGATGAGAGTGGTACCAGGGAGATGGCGTCTACTGGATGTTAGACAAGTCCAGCCTCAGCTGGAGTATTGTGTTCAGTTATGTGCACCATATTCTAGGAAGGATGTGAAAGGCACTGAGGAATATGTAGTAGAGGTGCCCACGAGTTGTTCCGGGGTTGAGGAATTTTAGTTTTGAAGATTGATGGGAGAATTTGGGACTGTTTTCCTCGGAAAAGAGAAGGCTGAGAGGAGATCTGATACAAGTATTCAAAACAGTGAGGGGTCTGGGGCTGAACTAATGGAGAGAACATGTTCCCATTTGTGAAGGGATTGAGAATGAGAAGACACGTAGTTAACAATAATTAGTCGAAGAAGCAAAAGTGATGTGAGGAAAAACGTTTTCATGTAAATAAGTGGAGAGGGTCTCAAATGAATTGCTGGAGAGTATAATGAAGTCAGGCTCCATGGAGGCATTCAGAAGGGAATTAGATAGTTATTTGAAAAGGAACAATATGTAGGGTTGTGGGCAGAAAGCAGGGGAATGACACTAAGGAAGATGCTCATTTAGACAGCTGGCATGATAGGCTGAATGGCCTCCTTCAGCACTGTAACAATTCTGATATTACGCTATATAAATGCAGTTCTGTCATTTTCCTTCCACCCATATTGTCCACACTTTGCCCCAGGCATGTCAGCCACTGACTTGATTGACCCTAAGTAACGGAAGAACATTCCCAATATTAGAACTGTATTAAAACCACTGGGTGCTTTTTTCCCAGCCAATAAGCCAAAGGTGTCACTCTAACAGCATAGTTAGAGACATGGGAAGATCCTCACCTGTCTTTCCAGAAGGTTTTGTTGTGCTCCTGAAGGGATCTCTCTTCGTCAGACTGCTAGCAGCTGGCCATCTGTGGTCAGTTAATACGGACACCTACATAAAAGGATCAAAGTCATCACCACCGTTCGAATCTCCAGGTTAAGTCGTTTCAGCATTGCCATGAGGGAATACTGTGCCAGTAGGTTGGGTGGGGTTGGAGATTGGGTTCTGGTCAAGGGAATTCACACACAAAACACGTTCACAAACCAGTGGGGAGTGGAGGGTTCTTCCTGAGAAGTTGGCTGAGCACATTCTTGGTTCACAGTAGAGAACAGTTTGGGCTGCACATGGCCTGGAAACGTTTGATGCTGACTGCTCACTGCAGGCCCCGAAATGAGTTTGGTAAAGAAACACACCATCCTGAATGGAGGTTATATTGAAAGGTCTAATTATCATCACTCCAGCCTGACTAAACCTAGGAAAGAACTCTCCGTTACCTGTAAGAGCAGTTTCGGATAAGGCATGACGACAAAGTGGAGGGGCCTTCAGTCTCTGATTTACCTGCAGTTGGCTTAGCTGAGCATCAATGGAGTCCATCAGATAGTCACAGTGGTCTTTCAGGGGCTGCAAGGCAGTTTCATTTTGAACATGACTCTCCACCTCCATCCTGCACTGGGGAAAATGGAAATTATTGCAAATTGACCGTCTCTGCACTTGATTGATTATCTTGACCGATTTAAGAGGCTGAGCTTTTTGGACAAATTAGATATTGCTGCAACCCTTTGAAAAAGGGCAAGGCTTCCCCTACAGCACTGAAACAGACTATTTAGCCCATCAAGTCCATACCGACCCTCTGAAGAGCATCCCACCCAGACCCATCTCTTACCCCTGTATTTCCCATGGCCAATCCACCTAACCTGCACATCTTTGGACTGTGGGAGGAAACCCAGGGAGAATGAACAAACTCCATACAAAGTTAAAAATCACACAACACCAGGTTATAGTCCAACAGGTTTAATTGGAAGCACACTAGCTTTCGGAGCGACGGAGCTTTCGGAGTTTCCAATTAAACCTGTTGGACTATAAGCTGGTGTCATGTGATTTTTAACTTTGTCCACCCCAGTCCAACACTGGCATCTCCGAATCAAAACTCCATACAGACCATCACCTGAGGCTGGAATTGAACCTGAGTCCCTAGCGCTGTGAGGCAGCAGTGCTAACCACTGAGCTACCGTGTCACCCTAATAATGCAATCATCCTTTTCAACTCCTAAGATGTTTTAAAGTTAAATTTCTCTCACTTTCTTGGCTAGAAGAACACCTGGGGCCTAAAATTCTGCAGAAAATCTACCTTCATAATCTGTGGAACACTGTGAGCCAGAGAATAGTGTCAGGCAAAGGGGTAAGGCCAAGGGGACCAGATTCATGCATTCAGGGTTGGGGACAATTGAGTGCTGCAAATCAGATGTTGTGGCATGAACTGAAAACAAAAACAATGAGAGCTGAATTAGTGAGACAACTAATTTCTGTCAAGTATCAATCACTGTTGCAACCACACTTCAAATAGAGTTGGTTGTAATCTAAATAGAATGCTGCAGCTGTGGACTGGATAAAGAGAACAATTAAAATTATTAAAGAATTGGATCATCGAGGGAAACTTTGTAAATTGAGCATCTTCTCACTGGGAAGCAGGTGTTTGAGAATTTACCTAGATGTTGTTTTTGGAATTCTAAAGGGACTAAATGTGACAAGCTGTCTCACCCCATCCAGAACAGTAGAATGTGCTTGATGTAAATTCAAAAACTGATCTGCTGAAACCACATTTCCGTGTGACAGTCAATCGATGGAACAGATTCTCTGAGATGACACTGGAAACAGTTCTCATTCATTCATTCAAATTGCAATTTAGATCACTTTCTTTTCACAGATAACATTTTGGGCTAGATTTTAAAATCAACCTGTTCACACATGTCCCTGGAGCAGGTGGGACTTGAACCTAGGCCTCCTGGCTAAGAGAAAGAGACACGACCACTGTACCACAAGAGCAGCTAATATTTCAGGATACAGGAAAGCAGCAATTTGAGACATAATTGTGGTAATTGTCACATGCTTAGGACAATTAGCCCAAGTCCCATCTGCTTCAGAAGTGTATTATAACATGCCTGAACAGATAGATTAAAAAAATCCCCGAAGCACTTTTGTCATAGAGATATACAGACCCTTCAGTCCAACGTGTCCATGCTGAGCAGTCATCTGAACCTAATCTAGTCCCATTTGCCAGCATTTGGCCCATTTCCCTCTAAACCTCTCCTAATCATGTTCTCATCTAGATGCATTCTTTGAAGAGGTGACAAGTAGGTTAGACCAGGGAAACCCAGTGGATGTGGTCTACCTAGACTTCCAAAAGGCCTTTGATAAGGTGCCACACGGGAGGCTGCTGAGCAAAGTGAGGGCCCATGGTGGTCGAGGTGAGCTACTGGCATGGATTGAGGATTGGCTGTCTGACAGAAGGCAGAGAGTTGGGATAAAAGGTTCTTTTTCGGAATGGCAGCCGGTGACAAGCGGCGTCCCGCAGGGTTCAGTGTTGGGGCCGCAGCTGTTCACATTATATATTAATGATCTGGATGAAGGGACTGGGGGCATTCTAGCGAAGTTTGCCGATGATACAAAGTTAGGTGGACAGGCAGGTAGTACTGAGGAAGTGGGGAGGCTGCAGAAAGATCTAGACAGTTTGGAGGAGTGGTCCAGGAAATGGCTGATGGAATTCAATGTGAGCAAATGCGAGGTCTTGCACTTTGGGAAAAAGAATAGAAGCATGGATTACTTTCTAAACGGTGAGAAAATTCATAAAGCCAAAGTACAGAGGGATCTGGGAATGCTAGTTGAGGATTCCCTAAAGGTAAACATGCAGGTTGAGTCCGTGATTAAGAAAGCAAATGCAATGTTGTCAATTATCTCAAGAGGGTTGGAATATAAAAGCACTGTTGTGCTACTGAGACTTTATAAAGCTCTGGTTAGGCCCCATTTGGAGTACTGTGTCCAGTTTTGGTCCCCACACCTCAGGAAGGACATACTGGCACTGGAGCGTGTCCAGCGGAGATTCACACGGATGATCCCTGGAATGGTAGGTCTAACATATGAGGAACGGCTGAGGATCCTGGGATTGTATTCATTGGAGTTTAGAAGATTAAGGGGAGATCTAATAGAAACTTACAAGATAATACATGGCTTGGAGAGGGTGGACGCTAGGAAATTGTTTCCATTAGGTGAGGAGACTAGGACCCGTGGACACAGCCTTAGAATTAGAGGGGGTAAATTCAGAACAGAAATGCGGAGACATTTCCTCAGCCAGAGAGTGGTGGGCCTGTGGAATTCATTGCCAGAGTGCAGTGGAGGCCGGGACGCTAAATGTCTTCAAGGCAGAAATTGATAAATTCTTGATGTCACAAGGAAATAAGGGCTACGAGGAGAATGCGGGTAAGTGGAGTTGAAATGCCCATCAGCCATGATTGAATGGCGGAGTGGACTCGATGGGCCGAATGGCCATACTACCGCTCCTATGTCTTATGGTCTTATAGATGCCTTTTAAATGTTGCAATTGTACCAGTCTCCACCACTTCTTCTGGCAGCTCATTCCATACACAGACCACCCTCTGTGTGAAAAGGTTGCCACTTCGGTCTCTTTTAAATCTTTCCCCTTTCACCCTAAACCTATGCCCTCTAGTTTGGACTCCCCTGCCCTGGGAAAAAGAAACTTTGACTATTCACCGTATCCATGCCCACTTCTATAAGGCCACCCTCAGCATCTGATTCTCCAGGGAAAATAGCCCCAGCTATAGCTCAAACCCTCCAACCCTGGCAACATTCTTGTAAATCTTTTCTGAACCCTTTAAAGTTTTACAACATCTTTCCTATATCAGGGAGACCAGAATTGTATGAAGTATTCCAAGGTGACCTAACCAAAATCATGTACAGCTGCAACATGACCTTCCAGCTCCTATACTCAATGCACTGACCAATAAAGGTGTGCGTACCAAACATCTTATAAACCTTCTGCTCCTGACAACACTGTAACAGACCAGAGTCAAGTGCTCGTGCCGGGGTGAAGTAAAATGGGATTATATTAAGCATTTGTGAAATTATACCAAAAGCGAAGTGCTGCAGATGCTGGAAATCTAAAACAAAGAAAACAGATGAAAATGGGTAAGGCAACATCCATGGACAGGGAAGCCGATTCACCTTTCAGCTTGGGGATCGTCCACCAAACCGGAATTATGTAGAACAACTAATTAAAATGTAAACTTGTAATTAATTGATCTTAGTTAATAGCAGAGGTCAGCAATAGCCGGTGATGGTCAGACAGGCGGTTCACTGGACTTTTAACCAGTTAATTAGCAGCAATCAGTCCAATAGCTCAGCGATCAACCTGGTTCAGTGTTTCTGGATTTTTTGTTTGTGGGATTGTGGAGAGCTGGAATTCTTCAGGCAAGAGAGTGGTGATGAGTCCTTCCGACTTCAAATAAAATCACTGCTCTTCCTGAACCAGAATTAACATCTCATACATTGTATTGTTGAAAAAGAAGTACGTTTCAAGCTTCAAAATGTGTCACTTTTTCAGGAAAACTCAATTTATGGATAGCATCTCGTCTTCGAAATAGCAATGGAAACAATTTATTAAGAGAGTCCGTGGAGGGAGTGGGAGTCAACAACATTGGTTTTAGGGGAGTTTACTATAAGATTCTTGCTCCCGAAGAGATTCGTAGATTTTACAAAGCTATGCTATTAATTATGCAAATCTGGGTTAGATGGGCAGACTTTACCAAGTGAGTTGGAAAGTGAACATGTCACATGGCAATGTTGCAGTGCCCAGGTTCAGCCACAGGAGGGACGTGGTGAGCTATCCACCTCTGCTCTCTGATACTTCGGTCTCTGTTATGAAGCCCTTTCCAGCTTTGTTTACCCACATCAGCATCCAGTACTGCCCGGGTGAGGTACACCGTAGGTTAGAGGCAGAGAAAAACTTGTGAACCGAAAACAAAATACTGATCCTGTTAGAAATAGGAGGTAAGAATGTTGGAAATACTCAGGTTAAGGTAGCAGCTAGGGAGAAGGAAAGAACTTACATTTACATAGTGCCTTTCATGTACTCACCTTGACCCAAAGGACGTCATAGCCTATAAAGTATTTTTGAGACGAGATTACCCTTGCAACGCACAGAACCTTAAACATTTTGTACGCACGATAGAAAGCAATCAGGAAATTTATTTTATTGATATTGGTGAAGGAATAGATATTGGCCAGAAAAGGAAGATGGGGTTAATATTGCAGATGAGTGATGAAAGGAACTGAGCATGCACTAAATAGACCAAAATAGCATTCAGCTTTGTAACACATCAACATTGTTTGCCAGGCTAGCCGGAAGAGCAGGGGATTGGGACTAAGGAGACACCTTCAAAATGCTCACACAGTCAGAAAGAGCTGAATAGGCCAACTTCTGAGCTGGGCAAAAGCGAGGACTGCAGATGCTGGAGATCAGAGTCAAGATTAGAGTGGTGCTGGAAAAGCACAGCAGGTCAGGCAGCATCTGAGAAATCCTGATGAAGGGCTTTTGCCCGAAACGTCGATTCTCCTGCTCCTCAGATGCTGCCTGACCTGCTGTGCTTTTCCAGCACCACTCTAAATCTTGACAACTTCTGAGCTGTATAAACCAATTTCATCGAATGAAAGAAACCTGCTGGGAAAATAAAAGCGGGTGGGAACCCCTTGCTGGACAGTCAAAGCAATTCCTGAAATAAAACTCACCTCAATGGTGCGAGAATTTATCTGCGGGAGATGTTACAGAAGTAAAAATTGCTGGAAAAACTCAGCATGTCTTGCAGCAACTGTGGAGCAATGCGTATCATCCAGTTAAGTCAGTCCCAGCTGTGTTTCTCTCTGAGGCAGGTTGTAGGTAAGATCTTTACAATTATTCTAACAGCCTCTTTAAACAGTCTATCAGACCAGTATCCATTTTGGCAGAGGGTACCAGTTTTACCCCTAAGGGGGGATTTCTAGGATGGCCAACTGCCTTAACTCAGGCAGAAGTGAACCAGCATTTCATTACTGAATCCCTCACTGTCAGTAGCTTGGATATTATCACTGAACAGAAACTGAACTGGACTAGCCATATCAATACTGTTGGAAATATTTAAACCTTGTGAACATGAGTGCTTTAAGATAGTCACTCTCTATTTTTATTATCGATATCACAGGTGAGGTGCTGGAAGACTGGAGGTTGGCTAACATGATGCCACTATTTAAGAAGGGCGGTAAAGACAAGCCAGGGAACTATAGACCGGTGAGCCTGACCTCGGTGGTGGGCAAACTGTTGGAGGGAATCCTGAGGGACAGGACGTACATGTACTTGGAAAGGCAAGGACTGATTAGGGATAGTCAACATGGCTTTGTTCATGGGAAATCAAGTCTCACAACTTTGATTGAGTTTTTTGAAGAAGTAACAAAGAGGATTCATGAGGGCAGAGCAGTAGATGTGATTTATATGGACTTCAGTAAGGTGTTCAACATGGACCTTACTGAATTCAGGTAGAACTAGCCATTTGGATACAGAACTGGCTCAAAGGTAGAAGACAGAGGGTGGTGGTGGAGGGTTGTTTTTCAGACTGGAGGCCTGTGACCAGTGGAGTGCCACACAGAAGGGTGCTGGTTCACTACTTTTCGTCATTTATATAAATTATTTGGATGTGAGGTTAAGAGGTATAGTTAGTAAGTTTGCAGATGACACCAAAATTGGTGTAGTGGACAGCGAAGAAGGTTACTTCAGATTACAACAGGATCTTGACCAGATGGGCTAATGGGCTGAGAAGTGGCAGATGGAGTTTAATTCAAATAAATGTGAGGTGCTGCATTTTGGGAAAGCAAACCTTAGCAGGATTTATACACTTAATGGTAAGGTCCTCAGGATTGTTGCTGAACAAAGAGACCTTGGAATGCAGGTTCATAGCTCCTTGAATGTTTACTCACAGGTAGATAGGATAGTGAAGAAGGCGTTTGGTATGTTTTCCTTTATTGGTCAGAGTAGTGAGTACAGGAGTTGGGAGGTCATGTTGCGGCTGTACAGGACATTGGTTAGGCCGCTGTTGGAATATTGCGTGTAATTCTGTTCTCTTTCCTAAGGGGCATGGATAGGGTAAATAGACAAGGTCATTTCCCTGAGATGGGGGAGTCCAGAATTTGAGGGCATAGGTTTAGGGTAAGAGGGAAAAGATATAAAAGGGACCTAAGGGGCAACTTTTTCACACAGAGTGTGCGTGTGGAGTGGGCTGCCAGAGGAAGTGGTGGAGGCTGGTTCAATTGCAACATTTAAAAGGCATTTGGATGGATATATGAATAAAAAAGGTTTGGAGGATTATGGGCTGGGTGCTGGCAGGTGGGACTAGATTGGGTTGGGATATCTGGTCGGCATGGACGAGTTGGACTGAAGGGTCTGATTCCATGCTGTACATCTCTATGACTCTATCACTCAAACATGGGCAACTAAGAATGCTGCTCTTGATTGAATTCCAAATATGATTAAAAATTGGGAATGTTTTGTGTGTTGGTCCTAACAGCATGCCTGACAATTACATTATTGTTGAAAATATGTTGCTGGAAAAGCGCAGCAGGTCAGGCAGCATCAAAGGAGCAGGAGAATCGACGTTTCGGGCATGAGCCCTTCTTCAGGAATTACATTATTGTATTTATCAAACTGGGGTGTTTCAATATCCACCAGATCAGTCACACAACCTCTCACTGTCCATGAGTCTGGGCCCAGCCAAAACTCCCCATGTATCTGAACAACCATCAATTCTGTTTGCACGCTGCCCTTCTCAGGTTGTAAATTTGCTCGCTGAGCTAGTAGGTTTATTCTCAGACGTTTCATCACCATGCACGGTAACATCATCAGTGAGCCTCCAGTGAAGTGCTGGTGTTCTGTCCTGCTTTCTATTTAGGTGCTTTGGTGAGGGATATCACTTGCAGTTCTTTTTCTGAGAGGTTGGTAAATTGGGGGCCAAATCGATGTGTTTGCTAATGGAGTTCTGGTTTGAATGCCAGGCCTTTAGAAATTCCTGTGCATGTTTCTGTTCATCCTGTCCTGGGATGGATGTCTTGTCCCAGTCAAACTGCAGTCCCTCTTCGTTGCCCCTCTGATTGTTGACCTACTTGGCTCATGGGTCAACAATAATTTACTTTTAAAACATTCATTCTCATGTTGAAATCGCTTCATGGTCTCACTACTTCCTCCCTGAAGTAGTGAGACTGAACTCGGAATGCTGTGTGCCCATTTGTTATGCTCAGTCCCAAGGGGAGTTATCTCTCCCTGTTAAGGTTCCAGAAGGGATACTTCAAAACACTGAGCTTCTAGGTTAAGGGAGGGAGGGGGGTATTGAACTGGCTCTCCATCTTTATTGATTCGGCTCCTTGGTCACAACAAAGTTAATTTGAAAAAGGATCTCTCTGCTGGTGAATACCTTTTCCCAGACACAAATTAATTTGTTTTAAAAGGTTTTGAGAAGAAATAAAAGTGCAACAAACACACACAGAATTGAAATAAGAAGTGAGTCCAACAACAGCTGAATGTTAAAAAAAAAGGTACAACTCAATCTGTGAATTATTCGTACACTGTAGATAGTAGAACTTTATGGTTGATGTTAGAGCTAAGGTTTACGTTGGTAGATGAACAGTCAATTAAGATTCTCGACTTTTCAGGTTGCTTGAAATTATTTTGTCTTGGTTCCTTTTGACACTGGCTGGTTGGCAGCACCTAAATTGAAACTGAGTTACTGTTTTCTTTCTATACCTACAGCGCAGGGGTGTTTAACGGGTAATCACAAACTGAGGCCATTACAGCATACTCGTCTAAGCGGTACAACATAAAGCTAAGAGCAGACCAGGTTTGAAGCTTGTTTTCAACCCTGTATTTCCCTGGAAGGATAAACACAAACACGTCTGCAAGAGATGGCTCCCTGCTGAGATGGTTGAGTTGTTAGCCTCTCATTATCTATTCCTTTTTAATCTGTTTGAAATTTCCCTGACTCTGCAATTGAGTCATACAGCACGGAAACAGACCTTTTGGTCTAACCAGTCCATGCCAACCATATTCCCAAACTAAAAACTAGTCCCACCTGCCTACACTTGGCCCATATCCCTCCAAACCTTTCCTATTCATGAACTTATCTTCATGCCACACACAAACCACTTTGTGTAAAATAAAATTTACCCCACATGCCCTTTTAAAATCTTTCTCCTCTCACTTTAAAAATGTGCCCCCTAATTTTGAACTCCCTTACCCTAGAGAAAAGAGCCTTGTCATTCACCTTATCTATACCCTTTATGATTTTATGAACCTCGATAAGGTTATCAATCCATGTCCTACGCTCTGGTGAAAAAAGTCCCAGTCTGTCCAGTCTATTTTTATATCTCAAACCCTCCATTCCCAGCAACATTCTGGTAAATCTTTTCTGACCCCTCTCCAGATTAATAATATCCTGTTTATAACAGGGCAACCAGAACTGGGCCCAGTACTCCAGAAGAGACTTCACCAATATCCAGTACCACCTCAACATGGCATCCCAACTTCTGTACTCAATCGTGTGAGTAATGAAGACAAGTGTGCTAAAATGCCTTCTTACTCTGTCTACTCTATCTGTTTCACAAATGTTAAAGAGCTATATATCTGAACCCCTATGTCTCTCTGTTCTACAACACTACTCAGGGCACCACCTTTATCTCCATAAGTCTGTCCAGGTGTGATATTCCAGAATTCCTCACAGACAGTCACTGAATTTATATCTGCAGTTGTTTAGATTGTCTCAATACTCTTTAAAATAAAACACATGCTGTAATTAAAACGTTGATATGTCCATGGGAAATACAGGGTCAAGTATGGTAAGTGGTCATGACACGCTGAACCTGGGAATGGGAGTGCCATGTATTCATTGGCTTGAACCCAAATTCACATCAGTCGGTAAGGCTGAAGCCAAGACCCCTTTCTTTATGCACAGAATTTATTAACTACGCAGGTTTGGATACTTTCTAATCAACCTGTTCAGAGATGTCATTGCACATTTTTCTGGAAAAGGTGGGACTTGAACCCTGGCCTTCTGGCACAAAGATAGGGCCATTACCACTGCACCATAAGAGCTCTACTACTGAGTTTTACATTCTTTTGAATATCAACCAATTCAGAAATGTTATGACACATGAATGGAGCAGGTGAGACTTAACCCAGGCCTTCTGGCTCAGAGCTAGTGACATTATCACAGTGCCACAAGAGCCTTTCCACTATTACACAGTTTTATATCTTTAATCTTATTTTTATTCAAACTACTCAATGTTACAGCTCCTTCCACAGGCCATTCCCACCTGTTCCCATGACCATAACCCAATTAATCAATTAAACTAATTACCTTTATATTTACATACTTACAATTTTAATTGACACCCTTTTTGTAAAAAAAAACCTTTTTTGTGACACACAAACCATTCTTAAACAAGACAAATGAAAATTATATACATGCTTGTCCATATGCTTTACTTTGTCTTATATAACTGATCAGAAACAAAATTATATATATTTCCCTATTCTGAATAATACAATCAGCCTCCCATATTACTCTTTCTTTTATATTAAAAGATTATAATATGTTCAATCACAAAGCAACTCCAACAAAAATGGTTTTCATTTAGAAAAAAAAATCCTTATACCACCAGACATCCTTCATCAAGGAATTCCAAAACTTATTTTTAGAGCAAACATCTTTGTGAAACAATCTTAAAACTTTCCACAACCCCTTTTATCTTAGCAATCTCTTTTCTTCTATCATTTCCTTGACACTAGTACAGTCACTCTTTTTCTTGACAGGTTGGCAGGGTGGCTCAGTGGTTAGCATTGCTGCCTCACAGTGCCAGGGACCTGGGTTTGATTCCAGCCTTGGGCAACTGTCTGTGTGCAGTTTACACATCCTCCCCGTGTCTGCGCGGGTTTACTCCCACAATTCAAAGATGTGTAAGCCAGGGGAATTGGCCAAGCTAAATTGCCCGTAGTGTTAGGTGCATTAGTCAGGGGTAAATGTAGTGTGGGGGAATGGGTCTGGGTGGGTTACATTTTGGAGGGTTGGTGTGGAATTGTTGGACTGAAGGGCCTGTTTCCACATTGTCAGGAATCTAAACTAATCCTTTGACAAATATGCATTTTCCCAAAAGAAAACCGTTATCCATATAACATGGTATGGGCATGCTCATACTGCTCAAACTGCTCCAAGTATGAGATTTTCTTGAGCATACTGGAACATAAATACACCCCTGCATCTAGCGTTTCTACTAACAGCAATGTTTCAGTAGCTCAGGTACTTTTAACTATCCTTTCTATTTTCCTGGCTTTCCAAGTGGACAAGATTTCTTATTGGTGGCATGGTGGCTCAGTGGCTCGCACTGCTACCTCACAAACACCAGGGTCCCAGGTTCGATTCCAGCCTCGGGTGACTGTGTGTATGGAGTTTGCACATTCTCCCCGTGTCTGCGTGGGTTTGCTCCGGTTTCCTCCCACAGTGCAAAGATGTGCAGGTTAGGTGAATTGGCCACGCTAAATTGCCCATACTGATATGTGCATTAGTCAGAGGGAAGTGGGTCTGGGTGGGTTACTCTTTGGAGGGTCGATGTGGACTGGTTGGGCCAAAGGGCCTGGTTCCACACTGTAGGGAATCTAATCTAAGAATGGCAAAGCTTGCCAGTCTTGAATAGCCATCCAGAAGACTGGTAATGTGATGCATTGCTGAAAAAAAATGATAGTTTCATACTTTCTGAGTTATCCAAGACAGGTAATCTGAATTTATTTTATTTTAGATTCCTCAACAGCAGAGTGTTTCATTATATTACTCAATTTTAATAATCATACCTTGGACCTGGTCTAGTCTAAGTGCACAGTTTAACTGCCCAGTTAAACCTCTCATCCTTCAAATCATCCTCCTATGAAGACCTTGTTTGATTTATTGAGAGGCAGTTAACACTTTCCAGGTAAAACACTTAATCCAAAGTCACTCTTGATTTATTCTAATTAAGTCTAACTCTTACATATTTAAAGCCCCTGAAAACCTGACTTGCAATCCAAAAGTTCACTTTTTATTTTACCTATCACACATCGTTCAAATTCCATAGAACACTCCCCACAGAAAATGATTGTTGTGCATCATAAATATGCCAGCCAGGTCTCTGTGATAGAATTAGAATATCATTGGATCTGCTTTAAGCTGAATGCAACTTCCAAGGTGGACGTAACTGAGAAATGACACACTGCATTGTATACCCATAAACACACTTATTTAATTTTCACAGCTTCCATTCAATATCAGCCTGTTTCTTTGGAAGATTTCAAAAATAGTTCCTGTGGAAGTTTTCTCTAGGAAAAATGCAGCTTTTATATCAATTTAGTTACTTTCATAGGACTATGTTGCTAAAACAGCTAAGAAAATCTTCGAGGCCACTTTTTCTGCAGTGGTGGAACCCATGGTAACATCTCGATCACAAGTCTCTCTTCAAAGACCTGGACCAACAGTCTGGCTTTAGCCTTGTATGTCCCATTAAGGTGGACTGTCTCTGTCAATATCATCTGTGTGATAAAACATGTGTACATCAAATTCTTTCCAGTTCTCCAGTTCTTTTTGCCTGGCATCCTTTATCAACTTATTTTCTAATTTGTTTATAGCCACATGAACTTCTCTATCACTCTGACTGCTATTTTGTGATACTCCCCGCCTGTTCCATGGTCCTTATTCTTGTGAAACTCTGATGTCTACCCACTGTCCTATTTCATTCTGGACTACAACATCATCCCTATGCCTAAGAAGGCTTATGCAGCATGTCTCAATGACTACCACCCAGTGGCCCTAACTTCAGTGGTCATAAAGTGATTTGAAAGACTGGTCATGGCACTAATCAACTCCAGCCTCCCCACTACTCTTGACCCACTCCAATTTGCCTATCAGACCAACAGATCCATGTCAGATGCCATATCACTTGTCCTTAACTCCTCCATAGAACATCTTGACACCAAGAACAGCTACGTTCATTGACTACAGTTCAGCCTTCAACACTATTATCCCCTTGAGACTGATTACTAAACTTAGTGATCTCGGACTAAGCCCCACTCTCTGCAACTGGATCCTCAGACCCACAAGCCACAATCAGTGAAGATTAGGGACAATATTTCATCCTCACTAAGACTCAACACTGGAGCCCCGCAGGGATGTGTACTCAGCCCCCTACTGTACTCACTGTATATCCATGACTGTGTCGCCATATATCAGACTAATGCCATTTACAAGTTCGCTGATGACACCACCATAGTCAGTTGAATCTCAGATGACGACAAAAAAGACTACAGACGGGTGGTGGAAGATCTGGAAAAATGGTTCACTGAGAACAATCCAGCTCTCAATGCTGGTAAAACCAAGGAACTCATTATTGACTTTCGGCGAGATGTTACTCATGCCCCCCCTACACATTAACAGCACAGAGGTGGAATGAGTGGAGAGTGTCAAGCTCCTGGGAGTGGTCAGCCACAACAAGCTTTCTTGGACTTTCATGTGGATGCACTGGTTACAAAGGTCCAACAATGTCTCCTCTTCCTCAGGCCGCTGAGGAAATCTGGCATGACGGCGAAAACCCTTGCCAACTTTTATAGGTGAACCATCAAGAGCATTCTGGCTGGACGTATCACCACCTGGTATGACAACTGTACCATTCAAGATCGGAGACGGTTGCAGAGAGTGGTGAACTCGGCCCGGACAATCACAAAGGCCAACCTTTCTATAGAATCCATCTACCAGGCCCGCTGTCAAGGAAAGGCCGCCAGCATTCTCAAAGATCCATCCCACCCTGGCAATGTTTTTCTCCAACCTCTACCATCAGGGAGAAGGTACAGAAGCCTGAACACATGCACCAACCAGTAACAGTTTCTACCCTACTGTTGTTACAATATTGAATGGACTCACAAACGCTTAACATTCACTTGTACCTATGTTTTTATTTTTGCCGCTGTTTGCCTATTATTTACTTATCTATGCTACTCAACTCTGATCTGCCTGTATTGCTCGCAAGACAAAGGTTTTTACTGTGCCTTTGTATACGTGACAATAAATTCATTCAATTCAATTCACTACACTTCCTATTATGATCAGAAATCATTTTGCATGTTTGTGGTCTTTTCTGAGGGCCACATTTACTTTCAGAACTTGGATTGGGTTGTCTTAACACATTTTGCCAATTGATGGATCTCACTTTCTGTCCCTCATCTCATAAGATATAAGAGAAGCTGGGACCTTTTTCACTGGAGCATAGAAGTTTGATGGGTGACTTTATAGAGGGTTTAAATCATGAGGGGTATGGATAAGATGAACGACAGATGTCTTTTTTCTAGAATGGGGGATTTCAAGATTGGGGGCATATTTTTAAGGTGAGGGGAGGAAGACTTAAAAAGGAACTGACAGGCAACACTGTTATGGTCAGCATGGACTGGTAGGACCAAAGGGTCTGTTTCTGTGCTGTATGACTCGATGAGTGTATGTGTGTATTTGATGGTGATTTTCCTTGCACTCCCTACAATGGTACCACTCTTCCATTCACTGACCCTTCTTGGCACGTATGCCAACTTGCGTTTGCTGTCCAATATGGCAAATAGCCTTGCCCTGCGTTTGTCTTAATTTGTCTATATCTGGCTGGCTCTCTCCTGTCATAGGAGAAAGTGGGCGGCACGGTGGCACAGTGGTTAACACTGCTGCCTCACAGCACCAGAGACCCGGGTTCAATTCCCGACTGACTGTGTGGAGTTTGCACATACTCCCCGTGTCTGCGTGGATTTCCTCCGGGAGCTCCGGTTTCCTCCCACAGTCCAAAGATGTGCAGGTCAGGTGAATTGGCCATGCTAAATTGCCCGTAGTGTTAGGTAAAGGGGTAAATGTAGGGGAATGGGTGGGTTACACTTCGGCGGGTCGGTGTGGACTTGTTGGGCCGAAGGGCCTGTTTCCACACTGTAAGTAATCTAATCTGAAAAGTGAGACTGCGGGTGCTGGAGATCAGAGTCAAGAGTGTGGTGTCGGGAAAGCACAGCAGGTCAGGCAGCATCTGAGGAGCAGGAGAGTCGACGTTTCGGGCATCAGCCCTTCATCAGGAACGAGCTCATTCATGATAAAGGGCTTATGTCCGAAAGGTCGATTTTCCTGCTCCTCAGATGCTGTCTGACTGGCTGCACTTTTCCAGCACCGCACTCTCGACTCTCTCCTCTTACAACCTGGTCTGCAGACTTGTCCACCATGTTCATGTTAAGTACAGGGTGCCTCATCGCTATCTATGACTTGCTCAGATTCTGTAATTGTACAATCAGTGCCAACTAAATAGGAGGAATGCATCCAAACTGGCTGGCATTCTTTGAAATTCCTGTTTTTTTTTCTTTAATATCTACAAACTAACCCAGACACTTCTAGTTCTTGTGCCCTTTTTGGTTATATACAGTGCCTCCGGGTTAAATTTTATATCTGATATGAGGCTGCAAGGCTTGCTAAGTTTTCTGAAACCTGAGTCTTAATTAATGCCCTTTTTCAATTCAAGGCATTCAAGCGTTCAGACAAGTGAAGCTAATTGTCATCCCTTCTAAAGCCAGGGGATGATCATTCATTCCTGAGGAATTTTTGGATTTCTCCCAAAAAATAATTAACATGGACTCTAGCCCACAAGCATTTGCAGTGAATTTGCACATGCTAGGGCAGATGTTAATCTGCAGCTTGGTGTATGATTTTATGAAATTATGAATTTATGAAATATTTTATGAAATATTTCATCCATTACCACCCAATTTCTTTCACAATTATGAAAGAAACTCTCTACTGCTGCGTTTAATTGCACAATGTTCATAACTAGCATTCAAGAGGGCATTGCATGCTTACTTGAAGAGAAAAACATTGTGCAAGGGTATGAGGAAAAAACAAAAGATTGGCACGAGGTAAAGACGCTCATTTAACAAGCTGGTGCAAGCTCAAATGACCTCCTGCTGGGCCATAACACTTCTGTCATTATGTAAATAAAAACTGAAAGAACTGTAGATGCTGTAAATCAGAAGCAGAAACAGAAATTGCTGGAAAAGCTCAGCAGGTCTGGTAGCATCTGTGGAGAGAAATCAACGTTAACATTTTGGGTTGGGTGACCCTTCCTCAGTTTCCACACAGATCCCTAAATTCATCATGCCCCCTCTCCCAAGCCCCCATTTTCAATTGGGAATTTAGACAATGCCCATTATCCATTTCTCCAGAACCCTGTCCACAGTACTATCTAATATTGTAGAGTCACTAAATCTAGTCACCATTTCGACAAAATGGAAAATGAAAATAATTTTACCTTATTTCATACCTCCAAGTCCATTGCTACAACTTTGTTAAAATATTCTGCTTACAGAAGACTCACTATGAGCTATTATGTTGCCCCCCTATATTTTTTACATATATCATATTTATTGTTGAGCTGTTCTATAATTGTGATGTATTCCTTATCCCTTACTCCTGCAACCTACAATATGTTTTTTAATCTTAAAAAAAAATGAATGGACAAAAATCCAATTTAGCTTGAAAATAATTTTTTAAAAAAATTCCATTAAACTCCTATCTCCTAGTACCGATAATACTTCACAGATTGATTAGAAAGAAAGTCTTGTTCTAACAATACGGCACGGCGGCACAGTGGTTAGCACTGCTGCCTCACAGCGCCTGAGACCCGGGTTCAATTCCCGCCTCAGGCGACTGACTGTGTGGAGTTTGCACATTCTCCCCGTGTTTGCGTGGGTTTCCTCCGGGTGCTCCGGTTTCCTCCCACAGTCCAAAGATGTGCAGGTCAGGTGAATTGGCCATGCTAAATTGCCCGTAGTGTTAGGTAAGGGATAAATGTAGGGGTCTGGGTGGGTTGCACTTCGGCGGGTCGGTGTGGACTTGTTGGGCCGAAGGGCCTGTTTCCACACTGTAATGTAATCTAATCTAATACAATAACATTTGTGGAACAGTAATTGTTTGACTCAAAACATTCTCTGTTTCCCTCTTTACAGATGCTGCTAGGTCTGCTGAACGTCTCTAACACTTCATTTATGATTAGATTAGATTAGATTCCCTACAGTGTGGAAACAAGCCCTTTGGCCCAACAAGTCCACACCAACCCTTCGAAGAATAACCCACCCAGACCCATTTCCCTCTGACTAATGCACCTAACACTACGGGCAATTTAGTATGGCCAATTCACCTGACCTGCACATCTTTGGACTGTGGGAGGAAACCGGAGCACCCGGAGGAAACCCACGCAGACACGGGGAGAACGTGCAAACTCCACACAGTCAGTCGCCCAAAGCTGGAATCGAGCCTGGGTCCCTGGCGCTGTGATTATATTACTGTTATCTGGATTTTATAAACTGCAAATCCATTGTCTTCCATTTAGCCTTTTTACAGACGGTGTGCTCGTTCCTTTTTGTCATATTTTTAACTTTGTTTCTTTTACTACTCTATGCCTAGGTACCTTTGTACCTAAGAAGTCACTTTATGTGGGGACATTATATACTTTACACTGTACTCCTGTACTTCAGTACACATGATAAAAATAATCTAAATCTGAAAAATCTAAATCATTAACACTATGCCAGTGTTGATAATGTGATGTACTCCAGCTATTTTACAATTTTACTGTTTGTACTGATTTCAGTGCATTGTCACCCCCCACCCACCCCTTCCCTCCCCACCCCCACAAATGATGCAGGTTATAACATGTCTTAATGTTATTTTGGTCCATCTTATTCTAAGAATACAGTTACTGTTTTAAGCAGACCGCTCTACATGCTGTGAATGTACATTGACTGCCCAACACAGAAAGAGCAGACAACTAAAACATTCACAAATGGGCTGATGAATCCTGTAAGTAGAACAATGCCCTCTTCCAGATTAGTACCATCATCTTCTCCTTCCAGGTCACACGTCATTTCAAAGGCTCCACCTGCTGACAGCAGTGTGCCTGCGTGACATCCCCTACTTGAATCCACATGTTGAAGGATGCTGCTGCAAACAAGTTGGGGAGGGGGTAAGATGCAGGGGATGTGATCTGTGGGGTGTGAAAGAGAGAGGTGAGGTGGGAGTGGGGAGAGGACAGGGGGAGAAGAGAGAGGGGAGAAGGGGGAAAGGGAGAGGGGTCGAGCAAGACAGGGAGCTGGGGAGAAGAGTGGGGTGGGGGATAGAAGGAGGGGCAGATAGGGATAAAGTGAAGTGCAGGGAAAAGAGAGAGGGACGGGGGAAGACAGGGAGTGGGGAGAGAAGAGAGAGGGACAGATAGACAAAGAGATAAGGGCAGAGGAAGAAGAGAGAGAGAGAGAGAGACAGAGAGAAAGGTAAGGTGGGAAACAGACCAGGAGATAGGGGAGGGCCCCTTCCCATCCTCCCCTCTCTTTCAGGCCTCCATGTCCCACATCCTCACTATCTGCCGCTGAACCCTATTTCAATATTGTGCTTCATCTCTGCACATGTGCAGTGAAGACTCTGTGTATTATGTCATGACTGGTAGCATGTCTGGAACTGTCAGCATGTGCACTTGCTTGTATTGGGGGACAATTTTGAAAACTTTTATATTCCATTTTGGTCAATTCATTGTGTAAAAGTTTTGCAAGCTGCATCTTGAAATTTGAAAGGGTTCAGAAAAGATTTAAAAGAATGTCGCCAGGGTTGGAGGATTTGAGCTATGGGGAGAGGTTGAATAGGCTGGGGCTGTTTTCCCTGGAGCGTCGGAGGCTGAGGGGTGACCTTATAGAGGTTTATAAAATCATGAGGGGCATGGATAGGGTAAGTAGACAAAGTCGCTTTGCTGGGGTTGGGGAGTCCAGAACTAGAGGACATAGGTTTAGGGTGAGAGGGGAAAGATACAAAAGAGACCTGAGGGGCAACTTTTTCACACAGAGGGTGGTATGTGCATGGAATGAGCTGCCACAGTAAGCGGTAGAGGTCAGTACAATTGCAACATTTAAAAGGCATCTGGATGGGTATATGAATAGGAAGGGTTTGGAGGGATATGGGCTGGGTGCTGGCAGGTGGGAATAAATTGGGTTGGGATATCTGGTTGGCATGGACAAGTTGGACCAAAGGGTCTGTTTCCGTGCTGTACGTCTCTATGACTCCAAATTGCAAGTTGGCCATACCCTGGACATTACTGGGGATTATTCTTCTGTTTATAGCTCCCCCATTCCTACCCTCCATTATAATAGCCAGGGATTTCTCTCTTAATTCTTTTTAGTTATGAAGCTTCTTTTTTATTGATGCTGTTGGCCTCTAAGTGGGTGATCCCATGTGGCTGTAGCTATTGAACTTGCGGTTGATTGTGTAACTGCGGAACATCTCATTTGATCCATGATGGCTTCCCAGTATATATTTTTCAAAGTTTCTGATACCTGTTCCAAAATTACATTTCTTTCTGAAAACCAAACTCCAGTTAATACCAGGGGTCTTTCCGTGTTCAATACCTTAGCAAAGTCCAACAATCCAAAGGCAATTGGTGAGTTGGAATGCCCAAGGAGAATTTTTTACAATCTTGCATCTCATCTGTCAAATTCCATTGTATATTCCTCTGAAGAATGCTGTTTGTAAATTTCTCAAAGCCTGACCATTCCTCAGCTTTGTCATCAATGTTGCTATAAGTTTTACGCAGTGTCCAACTGTAGAGCCTCACGCTCTAAGAACTTTACACCTGATGTTGCTTCTCATCCAAAGTAACAGTGTCAAGGCCATAACTTGTTTTTTTTTTAGCTTCTCTGTAATATCTATCCACTTAATTGTTGCACTGATCATAATGTTCAGCTGTCCAAACTATATCTGAGAAGTCATATCCCGACATTTTGCACTTGGTTTCATCTTCAATTTAATCTCAATGACAATCTTCTGTCTGAAGGCTCAGTGGTATTATCACTAGATTCTTATTCCCAGAGGCCCAACTAATGTCCTCAGCACTGCTGTTTGAATCCGGCCACATCAGATGATGTAAATTGAATTCAATAAAAATCTGGAATTAGAGTTTAATGATGACCATGAAACCATCAGACAAACCTGTCTGGTTCACTAACGTGCTTTTGTGGAATCTGCCATCCCAACCCAGTCTGGCCTAGAAGTGACTCCAGACCCACAGCAACGTGGTTGACTCTTGACTGGGTGATTAGGGATGGGCAGTAAATACTGGCCTGGCTAACGACATCATGTCCCATGAAGGAATTTAAAAAGAAACCCATCCCCAACTCCCTCCCCCACCTAGGGAGGAAACCTGTTACTTATTTCCACACCTGATCCCAGAACCGCACCGATGTAGTTCACTCTTAACTGCTCTCTGAAATGTTCAGCAAGCTGCTCAGTTTTAGGTGAGTCACCACCGTTTTCTCAAGGACAAATCAGGGAGGGACAATAAATTCTCCTTAATTGCAAATGCTGGCATCCAAGCACAAATATTATAAAGAGCCCTGGAGCCTTACCTGACAATTACTGGATCAAATTAAACAACAGAGAGCAGAATAACTGCTGAGAAGGCAGGATCAAATTACCCATTCCTGTCAAATTGTACTTTACTTTCCAAGAGGTCCAGAGGTCTGGTGCAATTCAATAATGTGAATAAATGAAGCAGTCAACTCCCAAGTTCAGAGCTAGAGAACACAAAGAGGTTCAAATCTTACAAGTGATGCAGGAAGTAAACATGGCCTGAAACCATTCAGAACACATCTGTCACTTTAAGAGAGCAGTGCTGAGCATGCAGTGACAAAAGGGATTTGGGTTATTAATGTAATGTGATATCACCATAGTCCCAGAGGGCCATTAAGTGTCTCATGAGAAAGACAGGGTGCTGGTGGAGCATGCCTTTCAGACCGGATGCCTGTGACCAGTGGTGTGCCTCAAGAATTGATGCTGGGTCTGCTACTTTTCGTCATTTATATAAATGATTAGAATATGAACATAGGACGTATAGTTGGTAAGAAAGTTACCTCAGAGTACAATAGGATCTTGATCAGATGGGCCAATGCGCCAAGGATTGGCGGATGGAGTTTAATTTAGATAAATGCGAAGTGCTACATTTTGGAATGGCAAATCAGGGCAAGACTTAAATTCTTAGTTGTAATGTCCTGGGGGGTATTGCTGAACAAAGAGACTTGGAGTGCAGGTTCATAGTTCCTTGAAAGTGGAGTCGCAGGTAGATAGGATAGTGAAGAAGGCGTTTGGTATGCTTTGCTTTATTGGTCAGAGTATTGAGTACAGGAGTTGGGAGGTCATGTTGCAGCTGTACAGGACATTGGTTAGGCCACTGTTGGAATATTGCATTTAATTCTGGTCTTCTTCCTAGAGGAAGGATGTTATGAAACTTGAAAGGGTTCAGAAAAGATTTACAAGGATGCTACCAGGGTTGGAGGATTTAAGCTATAGGAAGAGGCTGAATAGACTGGGGCTATTTTCCCTGGAGCGTCGGAGGCTGAGGGGTGACCTTATAGAGGTTTATAAAGTCATGAGGCACTTGGATAGGGTAAATAAACAAGGTCTTTTTACTGAAGTGGGGGGAGTCTAAAACTAGAGGGCATAGCTTTCAGGTGAGAGGGGAAAGATATAAAAGAGACCTAAGGGGCAACGTTTCACTCAGAGGGTGGTACGTGTATGGAATCAGCTGCCAGAGGAAGTGGTTGGCGCTGGTAAATTACAGCATTTAAAAGTCATCTGGAGGGGTATATGAATAGGAAGGATTCAGAGGGATAGGGGCAAGTGCTAGCAAATGGGACTAGATTAGGTTTGGATATCTGGTCAGCAAGGACAAATTAGACTGAAGGTTCTGTTTCTGTGCTGTATATCTCCATGACTCTATGACTGGTAATGAGTTTAAACTGAGGGTTACTGGGCCTCCTTCAAGGGGAGAGTTTAATCTGGGGGACACCATGCATCCTTCAAGGGGAGAGTTTAATCTGGGTGACACCATGCATCCTTCAAGGGGAGAGTTTAATCTGGGGGTCACCACGCATCCTTCAAGGGGAGAGTTTAATCTGGGGGACACCATGCATCCTTCAAGGGGAGAGTTTAATCTGGGGGACACCATGCATCCTTCAAGGGGAGAGTTTAATTTGGGGGTCACCATGCATCCTTCAAAGGGAGAGTGTAATCTGAGGGTCGCCATGCATCCTAGAAGGGGAGAGTTTAATCTGAGGATCACTGTGCCTCCTTCAAAGGGAAATTTAATCTGGGGGTCACCATGCATCCTTCAAGGGGAGAGTTTAATCTGGGGGACACCGTGCATCCTTAAAGTAGAGAGGTTAATCTGAGGGTCACCATGCCTCCTTCAAAGGGAGAGTTTAATTTGGGGGACACCATGCAAAAGGGGAGAGTTTAACCTGGGGGTCACCATGCATCCTTCAAGGGGAGAGTTTAATCTGAGGGTCACCATGCATCCTTCAAGGGGAGAGTTTAACCTGGGGGTCACCATGCATCCTTCAACGGGAGAGTTTCATCTGAGGGTCACCATGCATCCTTCAAGGGGAGAGTTTAATCTGGGGGGTCACCATGCATCCTTCAAAGGGAGAGTTTAATCTGGGGTCACCATACATCCCTCAAGGGGAGAGTTTAATCTGAAGATCACTGTGCCTCGTTCAAAGGGAAATTTAATCTGGGGGTCACCATGCATCCTTCAAGGGGAGAGTTTAATCTGGGGGTCACCATGCATCCTTCAAGGGGAGAGTTTAATCGGAGGGTCACCATGCATGCTTCAAAGGGTGAGTTTAATCTGGGGGTCACCATGCCTCCTTCAAGGGGAGAGTTTAATCAGGGGGACAGCATGCATCTATCGAGGGGAGAGTTTAATCTGGGGCTCACCATGCATCCTTCGAGGGGAGAGTTTAATCTGGGGGAACCCATGCATCCTTCAAGGAGAGAGTTTAATTTGGGGGTCACCATGCATCCTTCAAGGGGAGAGTTTAATCTGGGGGTCACCATGCATCCTTCAAAGGGAGAGTTTAATCTGGGGGTCACCATGCATCCTTCAAGGGGAGAGTTTAATCTGGGGGTCACCATGCCTCCTTCAAAGGGAGAGTTTAATCTGGGAGTCACCATGCCTCCTCCAAAGGGAGACTTTAATCTGGGGGTCACCATGCATCCTTCAAGGAGAGAGCTTAATATGAGGGTCACCATGCATCCTTCAAGGGGAGAGTTTAATCTGGGGGACACCATGCAAAAGGGGAGAGTTTAAACTGGGGGTCACCATGCATCCTTCAAGGGGAGAGTTTAATTTGGGGGTCACCATGCATCCTTCAAGGGCAGAGTTTAATCTGGGGGTCACCAATCATCCTTCAAGGGGAGAGTTTAACCTGGGGGTCACCATGCATCCTTCAAGGGGAGAGTTTAATCTGAGGATCACTGTGCCTCCTTCAAAGGGAAAGATTAATCTGGGGTCATCATTCATTCTTCAAGGGGAGAGGTTTATCTGGGGCTGAACCTGCATCCTTCAAGGGGAGAGTTTAATCTGGGGGACACCATGCATTCTTCAAGGGGAGAGTTTAATCTGGGGGACACCATGCTTCCTTCAAGGGGAGAGTTTAATCTGGGGGACACCATGCTTCCTTCAAGGGGAGAGTTTAATTTGGGGGACACCATGCAAAAGGGGAGAGTTTAATCTGAGGGTCACCATGCATCCTTCAAGGGGAGAGTTTAACCTGGGGGTCACCATGCATCCTTCAACGGGAGAGTTTAATCTGAGGGTCACCATGCATCCTTCAAGGGGAGAGTTTAATCTGGAGGGTCACCATGCATCCTTCAAAGGGAGAGTTTAATCTGGGGTCACCATACATCCTTCAAGGGGAGAGTTTAATCTGAGGATCACTGTGCCTCGTTCAAAGGGAAATTTAATCTGGGGGTCACCATGCATCCTTCAAGGGGAGAGTTTAATCTGGGGGTCACCATGCATCCTTCAAGGGGAGAGTTTAATCAGAGGGTCACCATGCATCCTTCAAAGGGTGAGTTTAATCTGGGGGTCACCATGCCTCCTTCAAGGGGAGAGTTTAATCTGGGGGACACCATGCTTCCTTCAAGGGGAGAGTTTAATCTGGGGGACACCATGCTTCGTTCAAGGGGAGAGTTTAATCTGAGGATCACTGTGCCTCCTTCAAAGGGAAATTTAATATGGGGGTCACCATGCATCCTTCAAGGGGAGAGTTTAATCTGGGGGTCACCATGCATCCTTCAAATGGAGAGTTTAATCTGGGGGTCACCATGCATCCTTCAAGAGGAGAGTTTAATCTGGGGGTCACGATGCCTCCTTCAAAGGGAGAGTTTAATGAGTGGGTTACCATGCATCCTTCAAAGGGAGAGTTTAATCTGGGGGTCACCATGCATCCTTCAAGGGGAGAGTTTAATCTGGGGGTCACCATGCATCCTTCAAGGGGAGAGTTTAATCTGGGGGTCACCATGCATCCTTCAAGGGGAGAGTTTAATCTGGGGGTCACCATGCATCCTTCAAGGGGAGAGTTTAATCTGGGGGTCACCATGCATCCTTCAAGGGGAGAGTTTAATCTGGGGGTCACCATGCCTCCTTCAAAGGGAGAGTTTAATCAGTGGGTTACCATGCATCCTTCAAGGGGAGAGTTTAATCTGGGGGTCACCATGCATCCTTCAAGGGGAGAGTTTAATCTGGGGGTCACCATGCATCCTTCAAGGGGAGAGTTTAATCTGGGGGTCACCATGCCTCCTTCAAAGGGAGAGTTTAATCAGTGGGTTACCATGCATCCTTCAAGGGGAGAGTTTAATCTGGGGGTCACCATGCATCCTTCAAGGGGAGAGTTTAATCTGGGGGTCACCATGCCTCCTTCAAAGGGAGAGTTTAATCAGTGGGTTACCATGCATCCTTCAAGGTGAGAGTTTAATCTGGGGGTCACCATGCATCCTTCAAGGGGAGAGTTTAATCTGGGGGTCACCATGCATCCTTCAAGGGGAGAGTTTAATCTGGGGGTCACCATGCATCCTTCAAGGGGAGAGTTTAATCAGTGGGTCACCATGCCTCCTTCAAAGGGAGAGTTTAATCAGTGGGTTACCATGCATCCTTCAAGGGGAGAGTTTAATCTGGGGGTCACCATGCATCCTTCAAGGGGAGAGTTTAATCTGGGGGTCACCATGCATCCTTCAAGGGGAGAGTTTAATCTGGGGGTCACCATGCCTCCTTCAAAGGGAGAGTTTAATCAGTGGGTTACCATGCATCCTTCAAGGGGAGAGTTTAATCTGGGGGTCACCATGCATCCTTCAAGGGGAGAGTTTAATCTGGGGGTCACTATGCCTCCTTCAAAGGGAGAGTTTAATCAGTGGGTTACCATGCATCCTTCAAGGGGAGAATTTAATCTGGGGGTCACCATGCATCCTTCAAGGGGAGAGTTTAATCTGGGGGTCACCATGCATCCTTCAAGGGGAGAGTATAATCTGGGGGTCACCATGCCTCCTTCAAAGGGAGAGTTTAATCAGTGGGTTACCATGCATCCTTCAAGGGGAGAGTTTAATCTGGGGGTCACCATGCATCCTTCAAGGGGAGAGTTTAATCTGGGGGTCACCATGCATCCTTCAAGGGAAGAGTTTAATCTGGGGGTCACCATGCCTCCTTCAAAGGGAGAGTTTAATCAGTGGGTTACCATGCATCCTTCAAAGGGAGAGGTTAATCTGGGGTCACCATGCCTCCTTTCAAGGGAGAGTTTAATCTGGGGGTCATCATTCATTCTTCAAGGGGAGAGTTTAATCTGGGGGTCAACGGGTATCCTTCAAAGGGAAAGTTTAATCTGGGGGTCAACGGGTATCCTTCAAAGGGAAAGTTTAATCTGGGGGTCATCATTCATTCTTCAAGGGGAGAGTTTAATCTGAGGGTCACTGTGCCTCCTTCAAAGGGAAAGTTTAATCTGGGGGTCAACGTGCATCCTTCAAGGGGAGAGTTTAATCTGGGGGTCACCATGCATCCTTCAAAGGGTGAGTTTAATGCGGGGAACACCATGCATCCTTCAAGGGGAGAGTTTAATCTGGGGGTCACCATGCATCCGACAAAGGGAGAGATTAATCTGGGGGTCACCATGCATCCTTCAAGGGGAGAGTTTAATCTGAGGGTCACTATGCATCCTTAAGGGGAGAGTTTAATCTGAGGATCACTGTGCCTCCTTCAAAGAGAGAGTTTAATCTGGGGGACACCATGCAAAAGGGGAGAGTTTAATCTGGGGGTCACCATGCATGCTTCAAGGGGAGAGTTTAATCTGGGGGACACCATGCATCCTCCAAGGGGAGAGTTTAATCTGGGGGACACATGCATCCTTCAAAGGGAGAGTTTAATCTGGGAGTCACTATGCATCCTTCAAGGGGAGAGTTTAATCTGAGGGTCACCATGCATCCTTCAAGGGGAGAGTTGAATCTGGGGGTCACCATGCATCCTTCAAGGGGAGAGTTTAATCTAAGGTTCACCATGCATCCTTCATGGGGAAAGTTGAATCTGGGGGTCACCATGTATCCTTCAAGGGGAGAGTTTAATCTGAGGGTCACCATGCATCCTTCAAGGGGAGAGTTTAATCTGAGGATCACTGTGCCTCCTTCAATGGGAGAGTTTAATCGGGGGTCAACGTGCCTCCTTCAAGGAGAGAGTTTAATCTGGGGGACACCATGCATCCTTCGAGGGGAGAGTTTAATCTGGGGGACACCATGCATCCTTTGAGGGGAGAGTTTAATCTGGGGGACACGATGCATCCTTCAAGGGCAGAGTTTAATCTGTGGGTCACCATGCTTCCTTCAAAGGGAGAGTTTAACCTGGGCGTCACCATGCATCCTTCAAGGGGAGAGTTTAACCAGGGAGTCACCATGCATCCTTCAAGGGGAGAGTTTAATCTGGGGGTCACCATGCATCCTTCAAGGGGAGAGTTAAATCTGTGGGTCACCATGCATCCTCCAAAGGGAGAGTTTAATCTGGGGAACACCATGCATCCTTCAAGGGGAGAGTTTAATATGGGGGTCACCATGCATCCTACAATGGGAGAGATTAATCTGGGGGTCACCATGCATCCTTCAAGGGGAGAGTTTAATCTGGGGGTCACCATGCATCCTTCAAGGGGAGAGTTAAATCTGTGGGTCACCATGCATCCGCCAAAGGGAGAGTTTAATCTGGGGGACACCATGCATCCTTCAAGGGGAGAGTTTAATCTGGGGGTCACCATGCATCCTTCAAAGGGAGAGATTAATCTGGAGGGTCACCATGCATCCTTCAAGGGGAGAGTTTAATATGGGGACACCATGCTTCCTTCAAGGGGAGTGTTTAATCTGGGGGTCACCATGCATCCTTCAAAGGGAGAGTTTAATCTGAGGGTCACCATGCATCCTTCAAAGGGAGAGTTTAATCTGGGGGACACCATGCATCCTTCAAGGGGAGAGTTTAATCTGGGGGTCACCATGCATCCTTCAAGGGGAGAGTTTAATCTGGGGGACACCATGCAAAAGGGGAAAGTTTAACCTGGGGGTCACCATGCATGCTTCAAGGGCAGAGTATAATCTGGGGGACACCATGCATCCTTCAAGGGCAGAGTTTAATCTGGGGGACACCATGCATCCTTCAAGGGGAGAGTTTAATCTGGGGGACACCATGCATCCTTCAAGGGGAGAGTTTAATCTGGGGGACACCATGCAAAAGGGGGGCGTTTAACCTGGGGGTCACCATGCGATCTTTCAAGGGGAGAGTTTAATCTGGGGGTCACCATGCATCCTTCAAAGGGAGAGTTTAATTTGGGGGTCACCATGCATCCTTCAAGGGGAGAGTTTAAACTGGGGTTAACCATGCATCCTTCAAGGGGAGAGTTTAATCTGGGGGTCACCATGCATCCTTCAAGGGGAGAGTTTAATCTGGGGGTCACCATGCATCCTTCAAGGGTAGAGTTTAATCTGGGGGTCACCATGCATCCTTCAAGGGGAGATATTAATCTGGGGGTCACCATCCATCCTTCAAGGGGAGAGTTTAATCTGGGGTTAACCATGCATCCTTCAAGGGGAGAGTTTAATTTGGGGGTCACCATGCATCCTTCAAGGGGAGAGTTTAATCTGGGGGTCACCATGCATCCTTCAAGGGGAGAGTTTAATCTGGGGGTCACCATGCATCCTTCAAGAGGAGAGTTGAATCGGAGGGTCACCATGCATCCTTCAAGGGGAGAGTTTAATCTGAGGATCACTGTGCCTCCTTCAAAGAGAGAGTTTAATCTGGGGGACACCATGCAAAAGGGGAGAGTTTAATCTGGGGGTCACCATGCATCCTCCAAGGGGAGAGTTTAATCTGGGGGACACATGCATCCTTCAAAGGGAGAGTTTAATCTGGGAGTCACTATGCATCCTTCAAGGGGAGAGTTTAATCTGAGGGTCACCATGCATCCTTCAAGGGGAGAGTTGAATCTGGGGGTCACCATGCATCCTTCAAGGGGAGAGTTTAATCTAAGGGTCACCATGCATCCTCCAAAGGGAGAGTTTAATCGGGGGGACACCATGCATCCTTCAAGGGGAGAGTTTAATCTGAGGGTCACCATGCATCCTTCAAGGGGAGAGTTTAATCTGAGGATCACTGTGCCTCCTTCAATGGGAGAGTTTAATCGGGGGTCAACGTGCCTCCTTCAAGGAGAGAGTTTAATCTGGGGGACACCATGCATCCTTCGAGGGGAGAGTTTAATCTGGGGGACACCATGCATCCTTTGAGGGGAGAGTTTAATCTGGGGGACACGATGCATCCTTCAAGGGGAGAGTTTAATCTGAGGGTCACCATGCATCCTTCAAGGGGAGAGTTGAATCTGGGGGTCACCATGCATCCTTCAAAGGGAGAGTTTAATCTGAGGGTCACCATGCATCCTTCAAAGGGAGAGTTTAATCTGGGGGACACCATGCATCCTTCAAGGGGAGAGTTTAATCTGGGGGTCACCATGCATCCTTCAAGGGGAGAGTTTAATCTGGGGGACACCATGCAAAAGGGGAAAGTTTAACCTGGGGGTCACCATGCATGCTTCAAGGGCAGAGTATAATCTGGGGGACACCATGCATCCTTCAAGGGCAGAGTTTAATCTGGGGGACACCATGCATCCTTCAAGGGGAGAGTTTAATCTGGGGGACACCATGCATCCTTCAAGGGGAGAGTTTAATCTGGGGGACACCATGCAAAAGGGGGGCGTTTAACCTGGGGGTCACCATGCGATCTTTCAAGGGGAGAGTTTAATCTGGGGGTCACCATGCATCCTTCAAAGGGAGAGTTTAATTTGGGGGTCACCATGCATCCTTCAAGGGGAGAGTTTAAACTGGGGTTAACCATGCATCCTTCAAGGGGAGAGTTTAATCTGGGGGTCACCATGCATCCTTCAAGGGGAGAGTTTAATCTGGGGGTCACCATGCATCCTTCAAGGGTAGAGTTTAATCTGGGGGTCACCATGCATCCTTCAAGGGGAGATTTTAATCTGGGGGTCACCATCCATCCTTCAAGGGGAGAGTTTAATCTGGGGTTAACCATGCATCCTTCAAGGGGAGAGTTTAATTTGGGGGTCACCATATATCCTTCAAGGGGAGAGTTTAATCTGGGGGTCACCATGCATCCTTCAAGGGGAGAGTTTAATTTGGGGGTCACCATGCATCCTTCAAGGGGAGAGTTTAATCTGGGGGTCACCATGCATCCTTCAAGGGGAGAGTTTAATTTGGGGGTCACCATGCATCCTTCAAGAGGAGAGTTGAATCGGAGGGTCACCATGCATCCTTCAAGGGGAGAGTTTAATCTGAGGATCACTGTGCCTCCTTCAAAGAGAGAGTTTAATCTGGGGGACACCATGCAAAAGGGGAGAGTTTAATCTGGGGGTCACCATGCATCCTCCAAGGGGAGAGTTTAATCTGGGGGACACATGCATCCTTCAAAGGGAGAGTTTAATCTGGGAGTCACTATGCATCCTTCAAGGGGAGAGATTAATCTGAGGGTCACCATGCATCCTTCAAGGGGAGAGTTGAATCTGGGGGTCACCATGCATCCTTCAAGGGGAGAGTTTAATCTAAGGGTCACCATGCATCCTTCATGGGGAAAGTTGAATCTGGGGGTCACCATGTATCCTTCAAGGGGATAGTTTAATCTGAGGGTCACCATGCATCCTTCAAGGGGAGAGTTTAATCTGAGGATCACTGTGCCTCCTTCAATGGGAGAGTTTAATCGGGGGTCAACGTGCCTCCTTCAAGGAGAGAGTTTAATCTGGGGGACACCATGCATCCTTCGAGGGGAGAGTTTAATCTGGGGGACACCATGCATCCTTTGAGGGGAGAGTTTAATCTGGGGGACACGATGCATCCTTCAAGGGGAGAGTTTAATTTGGGGGTCACCATGCATCCTTCAAGGGGAGAGTTTAATCTGGGGGTCACCATGCATCCTTCAAAGGGAGAGTTTAATCTGGGGGTCACCATGCATCCTTCAAGGGGAGAGTTTAATCTGGGGGTCACCATGCCTCCTTCAAAGGGAGAGTTTAATCTGGGAGTCACCATGCCTCCTCCAAAGGGAGACTTTAATCTGGGGGTCACCATGCATCCTTCAAGGAGAGAGCTTAATATGAGGGTCACCATGCATCCTTCAAGGGGAGAGTTTAATCTGGGGGACACCATGCAAAAGGGGAGAGTTTAAACTGGGGGTCACCATGCATCCTTCAAGGGGAGAGTTTAATTTGGGGGTCACCATGCATCCTTCAAGGGCAGAGTTTAATCTGGGGGTCACCAATCATCCTTCAAGGGGAGAGTTTAACCTGGGGGTCACCATGCATCCTTCAAGGGGAGAGTTTAATCTGAGGATCACTGTGCCTCCTTCAAAGGGAAAGATTAATCTGGGGTCATCATTCATTCTTCAAGGGGAGAGTTTTATCTGGGGCTGAACCTGCATCCTTCAAGGGGAGAGTTTAATCTGGGGGACACCATGCATTCTTCAAGGGGAGAGTTTAATCTGGGGGACACCATGCTTCCTTCAAGGGGAGAGTTTAATCTGGGGGACACCATGCTTCCTTCAAGGGGAGAGTTTAATTTGGGGGACACCATGCAAAAGGGGAGAGTTTAATCTGAGGGTCACCATGCATCCTTCAAGGGGAGAGTTTAACCTGGGGGTCACCATGCATCCTTCAACGGGAGAGTTTAATCTGAGGGTCACCATGCATCCTTCAAGGGGAGAGTTTAATCTGGAGGGTCACCATGCATCCTTCAAAGGGAGAGTTTAATCTGGGGTCACCATACATCCTTCAAGGGGAGAGTTTAATCTGAGGATCACTGTGCCTCGTTCAAAGGGAAATTTAATCTGGGGGTCACCATGCATCCTTCAAGGGGAGAGTTTAATCTGGGGGTCACCATGCATCCTTCAAGGGGAGAGTTTAATCAGAGGGTCACCATGCATCCTTCAAAGGGTGAGTTTAATCTGGGGGTCACCATGCCTCCTTCAAGGGGAGAGTTTAATCTGGGGGACACCATGCTTCCTTCAAGGGGAGAGTTTAATCTGGGGGACACCATGCTTCGTTCAAGGGGAGAGTTTAATCTGAGGATCACTGTGCCTCCTTCAAAGGGAAATTTAATATGGGGGTCACCATGCATCCTTCAAGGGGAGAGTTTAATCTGGGGGTCACCATGCATCCTTCAAATGGAGAGTTTAATCTGGGGGTCACCATGCATCCTTCAAGAGGAGAGTTTAATCTGGGGGTCACGATGCCTCCTTCAAAGGGAGAGTTTAATGAGTGGGTTACCATGCATCCTTCAAGGGGAGAGTTTAATCTGGGGGTCACCATGCATCCTTCAAGGGGAGAGTTTAATCTGGGGGTCACCATGCATCCTTCAAGGGGAGAGTTTAATCTGGGGGTCACCATGCCTCCTTCAAAGGGAGAGTTTAATCAGTGGGTTACCATGCATCCTTCAAGGGGAGAGTTTAATCTGGGGGTCACCATGCATCCTTCAAGGGGAGAGTTTAATCTGGGGGTCACCATGCCTCCTTCAAAGGGAGAGTTTAATCAGTGGGTTACCATGCATCCTTCAAGGGGAGAGTTTAATCTGGGGGTCACCATGCCTCCTTCAAAGGGAGAGTTTAATCAGTGGGTTACCATGCATCCTTCAAGGGGAGAGTTTAATCTGGGGGTCACCATGCCTCCTTCAAAGGGAGAGTTTAATCAGTGGGTTACCATGCATCCTTCAAGGGGAGAATTTAATCTGGGGGTCACCATGCATCCTTGAAGGGGAGAGTTTAATCTGGGGGTCACCATGCATCCTTCAAGGGGAGAGTATAATCTGGGGGTCACCATGCCTCCTTCAAAGGGAGAGTTTAATCAGTGGGTTACCATGCATCCTTCAAGGGGAGAGTTTAATCTGGGGGTCACCATGCATCCTTCAAGGGGAGAGTTTAATCTGGGGGTCACCATGCATCCTTCAAGGGAAGAGTTTAATCTGGGGGTCACCATGCCTCCTTCAAAGGGAGAGTTTAATCAGTGGGTTACCATGCATCCTTCAAAGGGAGAGGTTAATCTGGGGTCACCATGCCTCCTTTCAAGGGAGAGTTTAATCTGGGGGTCATCATTCATTCTTCAAGGGGAGAGTTTAATCTGGGGGTCAACGGGTATCCTTCAAAGGGAAAGTTTAATCTGGGGGTCAACGGGTATCCTTCAAAGGGAAAGTTTAATCTGGGGGTCATCATTCATTCTTCAAGGGGAGAGTTTAATCTGAGGGTCACTGTGCCTCCTTCAAAGGGAAAGTTTAATCTGGGGGTCAACGTGCATCCTTCAAGGGGAGAGTTTAATCTGGGGGTCACCATGCATCCTTCAAAGGGTGAGTTTAATGCGGGGAACACCATGCATCCTTCAAGGGGAGAGTTTAATCTGGGGGTCACCATGCATCCGACAAAGGGAGAGATTAATCTGGGGGTCACCATGCATCCTTCAAGGGGAGAGTTTAATCTGGGGGTCACCATGCATCCTTCAAGGGGAGAGTTTAATCTGAGGGTCACTATGCATCCTTAAGGGGAGAGTTTAATCTGAGGATCACTGTGCCTCCTTCAAAGAGAGAGTTTAATCTGGGGGACACCATGCAAAAGGGGAGAGTTTAATCTGGGGGTCACCATGCATGCTTCAAGGGGAGAGTTTAATCTGGGGGACACCATGCATCCTCCAAGGGGAGAGTTTAATCTGGGGGACACATGCATCCTTCAAAGGGAGAGTTTAATCTGGGAGTCACTATGCATCCTTCAAGGGGAGAGTTTAATCTGAGGGTCACCATGCATCCTTCAAGGGGAGAGTTGAATCTGGGGGTCACCATGCATCCTTCAAGGGGAGAGTTTAATCTAAGGTTCACCATGCATCCTTCATGGGGAAAGTTGAATCTGGGGGTCACCATGTATCCTTCAAGGGGAGAGTTTAATCTGAGGGTCACCATGCATCCTTCAAGGGGAGAGTTTAATCTGAGGATCACTGTGCCTCCTTCAATGGGAGAGTTTAATCGGGGGTCAACGTGCCTCCTTCAAGGAGAGAGTTTAATCTGGGGGACACCATGCATCCTTCGAGGGGAGAGTTTAATCTGGGGGACACCATGCATCCTTTGAGGGGAGAGTTTAATCTGGGGGACACGATGCATCCTTCAAGGGCAGAGTTTAATCTGTGGGTCACCATGCTTCCTTCAAAGGGAGAGTTTAACCTGGGCGTCACCATGCATCCTTCAAGGGGAGAGTTTAACCAGGGAGTCACCATGCATCCTTCAAGGGGAGAGTTTAATCTGGGGGTCACCATGCATCCTTCAAGGGGAGAGTTAAATCTGTGGGTCACCATGCATCCTCCAAAGGGAGAGTTTAATCTGGGGGACACCATGCATCCTTCAAGGGGAGAGTTTAATATGGGGGTCACCATGCATCCTACAATGGGAGAGATTAATCTGGGGGTCACCATGCATCCTTCAAGGGGAGAGTTTAATCTGGGGGTCACCATGCATCCTTCAAGGGGAGAGTTAAATCTGTGGGTCACCATGCATCCGCCAAAGGGAGAGTTTAATCTGGGGGACACCATGCATCCTTCAAGGGGAGAGTTTAATCTGGGGGTCACCATGCATCCTTCAAAGGGAGAGATTAAACTGGAGGGTCACCATGCATCCTTCAAGGGGAGAGTTTAATATGGGGACACCATGCTTCCTTCAAGGGGAGTGTTTAATCTGGGGGTCACCATGCATCCTTCAAAGGGAGAGTTTAATCTGAGGGTCACCATGCATCCTTCAAAGGGAGAGTTTAATCTGGGGGACACCATGCATCCTTCAAGGGGAGAGTTTAATCTGGGGGTCACCATGCATCCTTCAAGGGCAGAGTTTAATCTGGGGGACACCATGCATCCTTCAAGGGGAGAGTTTAATCTGGGGGACACCATGCATCCTTCAAGGGGAGAGTTTAATCTGGGGGACACCATGCAAAAGGGGGGCGTTTAACCTGGGGGTCACCATGCGATCTTTCAAGGGGAGAGTTTAATCTGGGGGTCACCATGCATCCTTCAAAGGGAGAGTTTAATTTGGGGGTCACCATGCATCCTTCAAGGGGAGAGTTTAAACTGGGGTTAACCATGCATCCTTCAGGGGGAGAGTTTAATCTGGGGGTCACCATGCATCCTTCAAGGGGAGAGTTTAATCTGGGGGTCACCATGCATCCTTCAAGGGTATAGTTTAATCTGGGGGTCACCATGCATCCTTCAAGGGGAGATTTTAATCTGGGGGTCACCATCCATCCTTCAAGGGGAGAGTTTAATCTGGGGTTAACCATGCATCCTTCAAGGGGAGAGTTTAATTTGGGGGTCACCATATATCCTTCAAGGGGAGAGTTTAATCTGGGGGTCACCATGCATCCTTCAAGGGGAGAGTTTAATTTGGGGGTCACCATGCATCCTTCAAGGGGAGAGTTTAATCTGGGGGTCACCATGCATCCTTCAAGGGGAGAGTTTAATCTGGGGGTCACCATGCATCCTTCAAGAGGAGAGTTGAATCGGAGGGTCACCATGCATCCTTCAAGGGGAGAGTTTAATCTGAGGATCACTGTGCCTCCTTCAAAGAGAGAGTTTAATCTGGGGGACACCATGCAAAAGGGGAGAGTTTAATCTGGGGGTCACCATGCATCCTCCAAGGGGAGAGTTTAATCTGGGGGACACATGCATCCTTCAAAGGGAGAGTTTAATCTGGGAGTCACTATGCATCCTTCAAGGGGAGAGTTTAATCTGAGGGTCACCATGCATCCTTCAAGGGGAGAGTTGAATCTGGGGGTCACCATGCATCCTTCAAGGGGAGAGTTTAATCTAAGGGTCACCATGCATCCTTCATGGGGAAAGTTGAATCTGGGGGTCACCATGTATCCTTCAAGGGGAGAGTTTAATCTGAGGGTCACCATGCATCCTTCAAGGGGAGAGTTTAATCTGAGGATCACTGTGCCTCCTTCAATGGGAGAGTTTAATCGGGGGTCAACGTGCCTCCTTCAAGGAGAGAGTTTAATCTGGGGGACACCATGCATCCTTCGAGGGGAGAGTTTAATCTGGGGGACACCATGCATCCTTTGAGGGGAGAGTTTAATCTGGGGGACACGATGCATCCTTCAAGGGGAGAGTTTAATCTGAGGGTCACCATGCATCCTTCAAGGGGAGAGTTGAATCTGGGGGTCACCATGCATCCTTCAAAGGGAGAGTTTAATCTGAGGGTCACCATGCATCCTTCAAAGGGAGAGTTTAATCTGGGGGACACCATGCATCCTTCAAGGGGAGAGTTTAATCTGGGGGTCACCATGCATCCTTCAAGGGGAGAGTTTAATCTGGGGGACACCATGCAAAAGGGGAAAGTTTAACCTGGGGGTCACCATGCATGCTTCAAGGGCAGAGTATAATCTGGGGGACACCATGCATCCTTCAAGGGCAGAGTTTAATCTGGGGGACACCATGCATCCTTCAAGGGGAGAGTTTAATCTGGGGGACACCATGCATCCTTCAAGGGGAGAGTTTAATCTGGGGGACACCATGCAAAAGGGGGGCGTTTAACCTGGGGGTCACCATGCGATCTTTCAAGGGGAGAGTTTAATCTGGGGGTCACCATGCATCCTTCAAAGGGAGAGTTTAATTTGGGGGTCACCATGCATCCTTCAAGGGGAGAGTTTAAACTGGGGTTAACCATGCATCCTTCAAGGGGAGAGTTTAATCTGGGGGTCACCATGCATCCTTCAAGGGGAGAGTTTAATCTGGGGGTCACCATGCATCCTTCAAGGGTAGAGTTTAATCTGGGGGTCACCATGCATCCTTCAAGGGGAGATTTTAATCTGGGGGTCACCATCCATCCTTCAAGGGGAGAGTTTAATCTGGGGTTAACCATGCATCCTTCAAGGGGAGAGTTTAATTTGGGGGTCACCATATATCCTTCAAGGGGAGAGTTTAATCTGGGGGTCACCATGCATCCTTCAAGGGGAGAGTTTAATTTGGGGGTCACCATGCATCCTTCAAGGGGAGAGTTTAATCTGGGGGTCACCATGCATCCTTCAAGGGGAGAGTTTAATCTGGGGGTCACCATGCATCCTTCAAGGGGAGAGTTTAATCTGGGGGACACCATGCATCCTTCAAGGGGAGAGTTTAATCTGGGGGACACCATGCAAAAGGGGGGCGTTTAACCTGGGGGTCACCATGCGATCTTTCAAGGGGAGAGTTTAATCTGGGGGTCACCATGCATCCTTCAAAGGGAGAGTTTAATTTGGGGGTCACCATGCATCCTTCAAGGGGAGAGTTTAAACTGGGGTTAACCATGCATCCTTCAAGGGAGAGTTGAATCGGAGGGTCACCATGCATCCTTCAAGGGGAGAGTTTAATCTGAGGATCACTGTGCCTCCTTCAAAGAGAGAGTTTAATCTGGGGGACACCATGCAAAAGGGGAGAGTTTAATCTGGGGGTCACCATGCATCCTCCAAGGGGAGAGTTTAATCTGGGGGACACATGCATCCTTCAAAGGGAGAGTTTAATCTGGGAGTCACTATGCATCCTTCAAGGGGAGAGATTAATCTGAGGGTCACCATGCATCCTTCAAGGGGAGAGTTGAATCTGGGGGTCACCATGCATCCTTCAAGGGGAGAGTTTAATCTAAGGGTCACCATGCATCCTTCATGGGGAAAGTTGAATCTGGGGGTCACCATGTATCCTTCAAGGGGATAGTTTAATCTGAGGGTCACCATGCATCCTTCAAGGGGAGAGTTTAATCTGAGGATCACTGTGCCTCCTTCAATGGGAGAGTTTAATCGGGGGTCAACGTGCCTCCTTCAAGGAGAGAGTTTAATCTGGGGGACACCATGCATCCTTCGAGGGGAGAGTTTAATCTGGGGGACACCATGCATCCTTTGAGGGGAGAGTTTAATCTGGGGGACACGATGCATCCTTCAAGGGGAGAGTTTAAACTGGGGGTCACCATGCATCCTTCAAGGGGAGAGTTTAATCTGGGGGTCACCATGCATCCTTCAAGGGGAGAGTTTAATCTGGGGGACACCATGCATCCTTCAAGGGGAGAGTTTAATCTGGGGGACACCATGCATCCTTCAAGGGGAGAGTTTAATCTGGGGGACACCATGCAAAAGGGGGGCGTTTAACCTGGGGGTCACCATGCGATCTTTCAAGGGGAGAGTTTAATCTGGGGGTCACCATGCATCCTTCAAAGGGAGAGTTTAATTTGGGGGTCACCATGCATCCTTCAAGGGGAGAGTTTAAACTGGGGGTCACCATGCATCCTTCAAGGGGAGAGTTTAATCTGGGGGTCACCATGCATCCTTCAAGGGGAGAGTTTAATCTGGGGGTCACCATGCATCCTTCAAGGGGAGATTTTAATCTGGGGGTCACCATCCATCCTTCAAGGGGAGAGTTTAATCTGGGGTTAACCATGCATCCTTCAAGGGGAGAGTTTAATTTGGGGGTCACCATATATCCTTCAAGGGGAGAGTTTAATCTGAGGGTCACCATGCATCCTTCAAAGGGAGAGTTTAATCTGGGGGACACCATGCATCCTTCAAGGGGAGAGTTTAATCTGGGGGTCACCATGCATCCTTCAAGGGGAGAGTTTAATCTGGGGGTCACCATGCATCCTTCAAGAGGAGAGTTGAATCGGTCACCATGCATCCTTCAAGGGGAGAGTTTAATCTGAGGATCACTGTTCCTCCTTCAAAGAGAGAGTTTAATCTGGGGGACACCATGCAAAAGGGGAGAGTTTAATCTGAGGATCACTGTGCCTCCTTCAAAGAGAGAGTTTAATCTGGGGGTCACCATGCATCCTTCAAGGGGAGAGTTTAATCTGGGGGTCACCATGCATCCTTCAAGGGGAGAGTTAAATCTGTGGGTCACCATGCATCCGCCAAAGGGAGAGTTTAATCTGGGGGACACCATGCATCCTTCAAGGGGAGAGTTTAATCTGGGGTCACCATGCATCCTTCAAAGGGAGAGTTTAATCTGAGGTTCACCATGCATCCTTCAAAGGGAGAGTTTAATCTGGGGGACACCATGCATCCTTCAAGGGGAGAGTTTAATCTGGGGGTCACCATGCATCCTTCAAGGGGAGAGTTTAATCTGGGGGACACCATGCAAAAGGGGAAAGTTTAACCTGGGGGTCACCATGCATGCTTCAAGGGCAGAGTATAATCTGGGGGACACCATGCATCCTTCAAGGGCAGAGTTGAATCGGAGGGTCACCATGCATCCTTCAAGGGGAGAGTTTAATCTGAGGATCACTGTGCCTCCTTCAAAGAGAGAGTTTAATCTGGGGGACACCATGCAAAAGGGGAGAGTTTAATCTGGGGGTCACCATGCATCCTCCAAGGGGAGAGTTTAATCTGGGGGACACATGCATCCTTCAAAGGGAGAGTTTAATCTGGGAGTCACTATGCATCCTTCAAGGGGAGAGTTTAATCTGAGGGTCACCATGCATCCTTCAAGGGGAGAGTTTAATCTGGGGGACACCATGCAAAAGGGGGGCGTTTAACCTGGGGGTCACCATGCGATCTTTCAAGGGGAGAGTTTAATCTGGGGGTCACCATGCATCCTTCAAAGGGAGAGTTTAATTTGGGGGTCACCATGCATCCTTCAAGGGGAGAGTTTAAACTGGGGGTCACCATGCATCCTTCAAGGGGAGAGTTTAATCTGGGGGTCACCATGCATCCTTCAAGGGGAGAGTTTAATCTGAGGGTCACCATGCATCCTTCAAGGGGAGAGTTGAATCTGGGGGTCACCATGCATCCTTCAAGGGGAGAGTTTAATCTAAGGGTCACCATGCATCCTTCATGGGGAAAGTTGAATCTGGGGGTCACCATGTATCCTTCAAGGGGAGAGTTTAATCTGAGGGTCACCATGCATCCTTCAAGGGGAGAGTTTAATCTGAGGATCACTGTGCCTCCTTCAATGGGAGAGTTTAATCGGGGGTCAACGTGCCTCCTTCAAGGAGAGAGTTTAATCTGGGGGACACCATGCATCCTTCGAGGGGAGAGTTTAATCTGGGGGACACCATGCATCCTTTGAGGGGAGAGTTTAATCTGGGGGACACGATGCATCCTTCAAGGGGAGAGTTTAAACTGGGGGTCACCATGCATCCTTCAAGGGAAGAGTTTAATCTGGGGGTCACCATGCATCCTTCAAGGGGAGAGTTTAATCTGGGGGACACCATGCATCCTTCAAGGGGAGAGTTTAATCTGGGGGACACCATGCATCCTTCAAGGGGAGAGTTTAATCTGGGGGACACCATGCAAAAGGGGGGCGTTTAACCTGGGGGTCACCATGCGATCTTTCAAGGGGAGAGTTTAATCTGGGGGTCACCATGCATCCTTCAAAGGGAGAGTTTAATTTGGGGGTCACCATGCATCCTTCAAGGGGAGAGTTTAAACTGGGGGTCACCATGCATCCTTCAAGGGGAGAGTTTAATCTAGGGGTCAAACATGCATCCTTCAAGGGGAGAGTTTAATCTGGGGGTCACCATGCATCCTTCAAGGGTAGAGTTTAATCTGGGGGTCACCATGCATCCTTCAAGGGGAGATTTTAATCTGGGGGTCACCATCCATCCTTCAAGGGGAGAGTTTAATCTGGGGTTAACCATGCATCCTTCAAGGGGAGAGTTTAATTTGGGGGTCACCATATATCCTTCAAGGGGAGAGTTTAATCTGGGGGTCACCATGCATCCTTCAAGGGGAGAGTTTAATTTGGGGGTCACCATGCATCCTTCAAGGGGAGAGTTTAATCTGGGGGTCACCATGCATCCTTCAAGGGGAGAGTTTAATCTGGGGGTCACCATGCATCCTTCAAGAGGAGAGTTGAATCGGAGGGTCACCATGCATCCTTCAAGGGGAGAGTTTAATCTGAGGATCACTGTGCCTCCTTCAAAGAGAGAGTTTAATCTGGGGGACACCATGCAAAAGGGGAGAGTTTAATCTGGGGGACACATGCATCCTTCAAAGGGAGAGTTTAATCTGGGAGTCACTATGCATCCTTCAAGGGGAAAGTTGAATCTGGGGGTCACCATGTATCCTTCAAGGGGAGAGTTTAATCTGAGGGTCACCATGCATCCTTCAAGGGGAGAGTTTAATCTGAGGATCACTGTGCCTCCTTCAATGGGAGAGTTTAATCGGGGGTCAACGTGCCTCCTTCAAGGAGAGAGTTTAATCTGGGGGACACCATGCATCCTTCGAGGGGAGAGTTTAATCTGGGGGACACGATGCATCCATCAAGGGCAGAGTTTAATCTGTGGGTCACCATGCTTCCTTCAAAGGGAGAGTTTAACCTGGGCGTCACCATGCATCCTTCAAAGGGAGAGTTTAACCAGGGAGTCACCATGCATCCTTCAAGGGGAGAGTTTAATCTGGGGGTCACCATGCATCCTTCAAGGGGAGAGTTTAATCTGGGGGTCACCATGCAACCTTCAAGGGGAGAGTTTAATATGGGGGTCACCATGCATCCTACAAAGGGAGAGATTAATCTGCTGGTCACCATGCATCCTTCAAGGGGAGAGTTTAATCGGGGGTCAACGTGCCTCCTTCAAGGAGAGAGTTTAATCTGGGGGACACCATGCATCCTTCGAGGGGAGAGTTTAATCTGGGGGACACCATGCATCCTTTGAGGGGAGAGTTTAATCTGGGGGACACGATGCATCCTTCAAGGGGAGAGTTTAAACTGGGGGTCACCATGCATCCTTCAAGGGGAGAGTTTAATCTGGGGGTCACCATGCATCCTTCAAGGGGAGAGTTTAATCTGGGGGACACCATGCATCCTTCAAGGGGAGAGTTTAATCTGGGGGACACCATGCATCCTTCAAGGGGAGAGTTTAATCTGGGGGACACCATGCAAAAGGGGGGCGTTTAACCTGGGGGTCACCATGCGATCTTTCAAGGGGAGAGTTTAATCTGGGGGTCACCATGCATCCTTCAAAGGGAGAGTTTAATTTGGGGGTCACCATGCATCCTTCAAGGGGAGAGTTTAAACTGGGGGTCACCATGCATCCTTCAAGGGGAGAGTTTAATCTGGGGGTCACCATGCATCCTTCAAGGGGAGAGTTTAATCTGGGGGTCACCATGCATCCTTCAAGGGGAGATTTTAATCTGGCGGTCACCATCCATCCTTCAAGGGGAGAGTTTAATCTGGGGTTAACCATGCATCCTTCAAGGGGAGAGTTTAATTTGGGGGTCACCATATATCCTTCAAGGGGAGAGTTTAATCTGACGGTCACCATGCATCCTTCAAAGGGAGAGTTTAATCTGGGGGACACCATGCATCCTTCAAGGGGAGAGTTTAATCTGGGGGTCACCATGCATCCTTCAAGGGGAGAGTTTAATCTGGGGGTCACCATGCATCCTTCAAGAGGAGAGTTGAATCGGAGGGTCACCATGCATCCTTCAAGGGGAGAGTTTAATCTGAGGATCACTGTGCCTCCTTCAAAGAGAGAGTTTAATCTGGGGGACACCATGCAAAAGGGGAGAGTTTAATCTGAGGATCACTGTGCCTCCTTCAAAGAGAGAGTTTAATCTGGGGGTCACCATGCATCCTTCAAGGGGAGAGTTTAATCTGGGGGTCACCATGCATCCTTCAAGGGGAGAATTAAATCTGAGGGTCACCATGCATCCGCCAAAGGGAGAGTTTAATCTGGGGGACACCATGCATCCTTCAAGGGGAGAGTTTAATCTGGGGGTCACCATGCATCCTTCAAAGGGAGAGATTAATCTGGAGGGTCACCATGCATCCTTCAAGGGGAGAGTTTAATATGGGGTCACCATGCTTCCTTCAAGGGGAGTGTTTAATCTGGGGGTCACCATGCATCCTTCAAAGGGAGAGTTTAATCTGAGGGTCACCATGCATCCTTCAAAGGGAGAGTTTAATCTGGGGGACACCATGCATCCTTCAAGGGGAGAGTTTAATCTGGGGGTCACCATGCATCCTTCAAGGGGAGAGTTTAATCTGGGGGACACCATGCAAAAGGGGAAAGTTTAACCTTGGGGTCACCATGCATGCTTCAAGGGCAGAGTATAATCTGGGGGACACCATGCATCCTTCAAGGGCAGAGTTGAATCAGAGGGTCACCATGCATCCTTCAAGGGGAGAGTTTAATCTGAGGATCACTGTGCCTCCTTCAAAGAGAGAGTTTAATCTGGGGGACACCATGCAAAAGGGGAGAGTTTAATCTGGGGGTCACCATGCATCCTCCAAGGGGAGAGTTTAATCTGGGGGACACCATGCAAAAGGGGGGCGTTTAACCTGGGGGTCACCATGCGATCTTTCAAGGGGAGAGTTTAATCTGGGGGTCACCATGCATCCTTCAAAGGGAGAGTTTAATTTGGGGGTCACCATGCATCCTTCAAGGGGAGAGTTTAAACTGGGGGTCACCATGCATCCTTCAAGGGGAGAGTTTAATCTGGGGGTCACCATGCATCCTTCAAGGGGAGAGTTTAATCTGAGGGTCACCATGCATCCTTCAAGGGGAGAGTTGAATCTGGGGGTCACCATGCATCCTTCAAGGGGAGAGTTTAATCTAAGGGTCACCATGCATCCTTCATGGGGAAAGTTGAATCTGGGGGTCACCATGTATCCTTCAAGGGGAGAGTTTAATCTGAGGGTCACCATGCATCCTTCAAGGGGAGAGTTTAATCTGAGGATCACTGTGCCTCCTTCAATGGGAGAGTTTAATCGGGGGTCAACGTGCCTCCTTCAAGGAGAGAGTTTAATCTGGGGGACACCATGCATCCTTCGAGGGGAGAGTTTAATCTGGGGGACACCATGCATCCTTTGAGGGGAGAGTTTAATCTGGGGGACACGATGCATCCTTCAAGGGGAGAGTTTAAACTGGGGGTCACCATGCATCCTTCAAGGGAAGAGTTTAATCTCGGGGTCACCATGCATCCTTCAAGGGTAGAGTTTAATCTGGGGGACACCATGCATCCTTCAAGGGGAGAGTTTAATCTGGGGGACACCATGCAAAAGGAGGGCGTTTAACCTGGGGGTCACCATGCGATCTTTCAAGGGGAGAGTTTAATCTGGGGGTCACCATGCATCCTTCAAAGGGAGAGTTTAATTTGGGGGTCACCATGCATCCTTCAAGGGGAGAGTTTAAACTGGGGGTCACCATGCATCCTTCAAGGGGAGAGTTTAATCTGGGGGTCAAACATGCATCCTTCAAGGGGAGAGTTTAATCTGGGGGTCACCATGCATCCTTCAAGGGTAGAGTTTAATCTGGGGGTCACCATGCATCCTTCAAGGGGAGATTTTAATCTGGGGGTCACCATCCATCCTTCAAGGGGAGAGTTTAATCTGGGGTTAACCATGCATCATTCAAGGGGAGAGTTTAATTTGGGGGTCACCATATATCCTTCAAGGGGAGAGTTTAATCTGGGGGTCACCATGCATCCTTCAAGGGGAGAGTTTAATTTGGGGGTCACCATGCATCCTTCAAGGGGAGAGTTTAATCTGGGGGTCACCATGCATCCTTCAAGGGGAGAGTTTAATCTGGGGGTCACCATGCATCCTTCAAGAGGAGAGTTGAATCGGAGGGTCACCATGCATCCTTCAAGGGGAGAGTTTAATCTGAGGATCACTGTGCCTCCTTCAAAGAGAGAGTTTAATCTGGGGGACACCATGCAAAAGGGGAGAGTTTAATCTGGGGGTCACCATGCATCCTCCAAGGGGAGAGTTTAATCTGGGGGACACATGCATCCTTCAAAGGGAGAGTTTAATCTGGGAGTCACTATGCATCCTTCAAGGGGAAAGTTGAATCTGGGGGTCACCATGTATCCTTCAAGGGGAGAGTTTAATCTGAGGGTCACCATGCATCCTTCAAGGGGAGAGTTTAATCTGAGGATCACTGTGCCTCCTTCAATGGGAGAGTTTAATCTGGGGGTCACCATGCATCCTTCAAGGGGAGAGTTTAATCTGGGGGTCACCATGCATCCTTCAAGGGGAGAGTTGAATCGGAGGGTCACCATGCATCCTTCAAGGGGAGAGTTTAATCTGAGGATCACTGTGCCTCCTTCAAAGAGAGAGTTTAATCTGGGGGACACCATGCAAAAGGGGAGAGTTTGATCTGGGGGTCACCATGCATGCTTCAAGGGGAGAGTTTAATCTGGGGGACACCATGCATCCTCCAAGGGGAGAGTTTAATCTGAGGGTAACCATGCATCCTTCAAGGGGAGAGTTGAATCTGGGGGTCACCATGCATCCTTCAAGGGGAGAGTTTAATCTGAGGGTCACAATGCATCCTTCAAAGGGAGAGTTTAACCTGGGGGTCACCATGCATCCTTCAAGGGGAGAGTTTAATCTGGGCGTCAACGGGTATCCTTCAAAGGGAAAGTTTAATCTGGGGGTCAACGGGTATCCTTCAAAGGGAAAGTTTAATCTGGGGGTCATCATTCATTCTTCAAGGGGAGAGTTTAATCTGAGGGTCACTGTGCCTCCTTCAAAGGGAAAGTTTAATCTGGGGGTCAACGTGCATCCTTCAAGGGGAGAGTTTAATCTGGGGGTCACCATGCATCCTTCAAAGGGTGAGTTTAATGCGGGGAACACCATGCATCCTTCAAGGGGAGAGTTTAATCTGGGGGTCACCATGCATCCTACAAAGGGAGAGATTAATCTGGGGGTCACCATGCATCCTTCAAGGGGAGAGTTTAATCTGGGGGTCACCATGCATCCTTCAAGGGGAGAGTTTAATCTGAGGGTCACTATGCATCCTTAAGGGGAGAGTTAAATCTGAGGATCACTGTGCCTCCTTCAAAGAGAGAGTTTAATCTGGGGGACACCATGCAAAAGGGGAGAGTTTAATCTGGGGGTCACCATGCATGCTTCAAGGGGAGAGTTTAATCTGGGGGACACCATGCACCCTCCAAGGGGAGAGTTTAATCTGGGGGACACATGCATCCTTCAAAGGGAGAGTTTAATCTGGGAGTCACTATGCATCCTTCAAGGGGAGAGTTTAATCTGAGGGTCACCATGCATCCTTCAAGGGGAGAGTTGAATCTGGGGGTCACCATGCATCCTTCAAGGGGAGAGTTTAATCTAAGGGTCACCATGCATCCTTCATGGGGAAAGTTGAATCTGGGGGTCACCATGTATCCTTCAAGGGGAGAGTTTAATCTGAGGGTCACCATGCATCCTTCAAGGGGAGAGTTTAATCTGAGGATCACTGTGCCTCCTTCAATGGGAGAGTTTAATCGGGGGTCAACGTGCATCCTTCAAGGAGAGAGTTTAATCTGGGGGACACCATGCATCCTTCGAGGGGAGAGTTTAATCTGGGGGACACCATGCATCCTTTGAGGGGAGAGTTTAATCTGGGGGACACGATGCATCCTTCAAGGGCAGAGTTTAATCTGTGGGTCACCATGCTTCCTTCAAAGGGAGAGTTTAACCTGGGCGTCACCATGCATCCTTCAAGGGGAGAGTTTAACCAGGGAGTCACCATGCATCCTTCAAGGGGAGAGTTTAATCTGGGGGTCACCATGCATCCTTCAAGGGGAGAGTTAAATCTGTGGGTCACCATGCATCCTCCAATGGGAGAGTTTAATCTGGGGGACACCATGCATCCTTCGAGGGGAGAGTTTAATATGGGGGTCACCATGCATCCTACAAAGGGAGAGATTAATCTGGGGGTCACCATGCATCCTTCAAGGGGAGAGTTTAATCTGGGGGTCACCATGCATCCTTCAAGGGGAGAGTTAAATCTGTGGGTCACCATGCATCCGCCAAAGGGAGAGTTTAATCTGGGGGACACCATGCATCCTTCAAGGGGAGAGTTTAACCTGGGGGTCACCATGCATCCTTCAAAGGGAGAGATTAATCTGGAGGGTCACCATGCATCCTTCAAGGGGAGAGTTTAATATGGGGTCACCATGCTTCCTTCAAGGGGAGTGTTTAATCTGGGGGTCACCATGCATCCTTCCAAGGGAGAGTTTAATCTGAGGGTCACCATGCATCCTTCAAAGGGAGAGTTTAATCTGGGGGACACCATGCATCCTTCAAGGGGAGAGTTTAATCTGGGGGTCACCATGCATCCTTCAAGGGGAGAGTTTAATCTGGGGGACACCATGCAAAAGGGGAAAGTTTAACCTGGGGGTCACCAAGCATGCTTCAAGGGCAGAGTATAATCTGGGGGACACCATGCATCCTTCAAGGGCAGAGTTTAATCTGGGGGACACCATGCATCCCTGAAGGGGTGAGTTTAATCTGGGGGACACCATGCATCCTTCAAGGGGAGAGTTTAATCTGGGGGACACCATGCAAAAGGGGGGCGTTTAACCTTGGGGTCACCATGCATCTTTCAAGGGGAGAGTTTAATTTGGGGGTCACCATGCATCCTTCAAAGGGAGAGTTTAATTTGGGGGTCACCATGCATCCTTCAAGGGGAGAGTTTAAACTGGGGGTCACCATGCATCCTTCAAGGGGAGAGTTTAATCTGGGGGTCACCATGCATCCTTCAAGGGGAGAGTTTAATCTGGGGGTCACCATGCATCCTTCAAGGGGAGAGTTTAATCTGGGGGTCACCATGCATCCTTCAAGGGGAGATTTTAATCTGGGGGACACCATCCATCCTTCAAGGGGAGAGTTTAATCTGGGGTTAACCATGCATCCTTCAAGGGGAGAGTTTAATTTGGGGGTCACCATATATCCTTCAAGGGGAGAGTTTAATCTGGGGGTCACCATGCATCCTTCAAGGGGAGAGTTTAATTTGGGGGTCACCATGCATCCTTCAAGGGGAGAGTTTAATCTGGGGGTCACCATGCATCCTTCAAGGGGAGAGTTTAATCTGGGGGTCACCATGCATCCTTCAAGGGGAGAGTTGAATCGGAGTGTCACCATGCATCCTTCAAGGGGAGAGTTTAATCTGAGGATCACTGTGCCTCCTTCAAAGAGAGAGTTTAATCTGGGGGACACCATGCAAAAGGGGAGAGTTTAATCTGGGGGTCACCATGCATCCTCCAAGGGGAGAGTTTAATCTGGGGGACACATGCATCCTTCAAAGGGAGAGTTTAATCTGGGAGTCACTATGCATCCTTCAAGGGGAGAGTTTAATCTGAGGGTCACCATGCATCCTTCAAGGGGAGAGTTGAATCTGGGGGTCACCATGCATCCTTCAAGGGGAGAGTTTAATCTAAGGGTCACCATGCATCCTTCATGGGGAAAGTTGAATCTGGGGGTCACCATGTATCCTTCAAGGGGAGAGTTTAATCTGAGGGTCACCATGCATCCTTCAAGGGGAGAGTTTAATCTGAGGATCACTGTGCCTCCTTCAATGGGAGAGTTTAATCGGGGGTCAACGTGCCTCCTTCAAGGAGAGAGTTTAATCTGGGGGACACCATGCATCCTTCGAGGGGAGAGTTTAATCTGGGGGACACCATGCATCCTTTGAGGGGAGAGTTTAATCTGGGGGACACGATGCATCCTTCAAGGGCAGAGTTTAATCTGTGGGTCACCATGCTTCCTTCAAAGGGAGAGTTTAACCTGGGCGTCACCATGCATCCTTCAAGGGGAGAGTTTAACCTGGGAGTCACCATGCATCCTTCAAGGGGAGAGTTTAATCTGGGGGTCACCATGCATCCTTCAAGGGGAGAGTTTAATCTGGGGGTCACCATGCATCCTTCAAGGGGAGAGTTTAATATGGGGGTCACCATGCATCCTACAAAGGGAGAGATTAATCTGGGGGTCACCATGCATCCTTCAAGGGGAGAGTTTAATCTGGGGGTCACCATGCATCCTTCAAGGGGAGAGTTAAATATGTGGGTCACCATGCATCCGCCAAAGGGAGAGTTTAATCTGGGGGACACCATGCATCCTTCAAGGGGAGAGTTTAATCTGGGGGTCACCATGCATCCTTCAAAGGGAGAGATTAATCTGGAGGGTCACCATGCATCCTTCAAGGGGAGAGTTTATTATGGGGTCACCATGCTTCCTTCAAGGAGAGTGTTTAATCTGGGGGTCACCATGCATCCTTCAAAGGGAGAGTTTAATCTGAGGGTCACCATGCATCCTTCAAAGGGAGAGTTTAATCTGGGGGACACCATGCATCATTCAAGGGGAGAGTTTAATCTGGGGGTCACCATGCATCCTTCAAGGGGAGAGTTTAATCTGGGGGACACCATGCAAAAGGGGAAAGTTTAACCTGGGGGTCACCATGCATGCTTCAAGGGCAGAGTATAATCTGGGGGACACCATGCATCCTTCAAGGGCAGAGTTTAATCTGGGGGACACCATGCATCCTTCAAGGGGAGAGTTTAATCTGGGGGACCCCATGCAAAAGGGGGGCGTTTAACCTGGGGGTCACCATGTATCTTTCAAGGGGAGAGTTTAATCTGGGGGTCACCATGCATCCTTCAAAGGGAGAGTTTAATTTGGGGGTCACCATGCATTCTTCAAGGGGAGAGTTTAAACTGGGGGTCACCATGCATCCTTCAAGGGGAGAGTTTAATCTGGGGGTCACCATGCATCCTTCAAGGGGAGATTTTAATCTGGGGGTCACCATCCATCCTTCAAGGGGAGAGTTTAATCTGGGGTTAACCATGCATCCTTCAAGGGGAGAGTTTAATTTGGGGGTAACCATATATCCTTCGAGGGGAGAGTTTAATCTGGGGGTCACCATGCATCCTTCAAGGGGAGAGTTTAATTTGGGGGTCACCATGCATCCTTCAAGGGGAGAGTTTAATCTGGGGGTCACCATGCATCCTTCAAGGGGAGAGTTTAATCTGGGGGTCACCATGCATCCTTCAAGGGGAGAGTTGAATCGGAGGGTCACCATGCATCCTTCAAGGGGTGAGTTTAATCTAAGGATTACTGTGCCTCCTTCAAAGAGAGAGTTTAATCTGGGGGACACCATGCAAAAGGGGAGAGTTTAATCTGGGGGTCACCATGCATGCTTCAAGGGGAGAGTTTAATCTGGGGGACACCATGCATCCTCCAAGGGGAGAGTTTAATCTGAGGGTCACCATGCATCCTTCAAGGGGAGAGTTGAATCTGGGGGTCACCATGCATCCTTCAAGGGGAGAGTTTAATCTGAGGGTCACAATGCATCCTTCAAAGGGAGAGTTTAACCTGGGGGTCATCATGCATCCTCCAAAGGGAGAGTTTAATCTAGGGGACACCATGCAAAAGGGGAGAGTTTAACCTGGGGGTCACCATGCATGCTTCAAGGGGAGAGTTTAAACTGGGGGACACCATGCATCCTTCAAAGGGAGAGTTTAATTTGGGGGTCACCATGCATCCTTCAAGGGCAGAGTTTAAACTGGGGGTCACCATGCATCCTTCAAGGGGAGAGTTTAATCTGGGGGTCACTATGCATCCTTCAAAGGGAGAGTTTAATCTGGGGGTCACCATGCATCCTTCAAAGGGAGAGTTTAATCTGAGGGTCACCATGCATCCTTCAAAGGGAGAGTTTAATCTGGGGGACACCATGCATCCTTCAAGGGGAGAGTTTAATGTGAGGGTCACTGTGCCTCCTTCAAAGGGTGAGTTTAATCTAGGGGTCACCATGCCTCTTTCAAGGGGAGAGTTTAATCGGGGGTCAACGTGCCTCCTTCAAGGAGAGTTTAATCTGGGGGACACCATGCATCCTTCGAGGGGAGAGTTTCATCTGGGGGACACCATGCATCCTTTGAGGGGAGAGTTTAATCTGGGGGACACGATGCATCCTTCGAGGGCAGAGTTTAATCTGTGGGTCACCATGCTTCCTTCAAAGGGAGAGTTTAACTTGGGGGTCACCATGCATCCTTCAAGGGGAGAGTTTAATCTGGGGGTCACCATGCATCCTTCAAGGGGAGAGTTAAATCTCTGGGTCACCATGCATCCTCCAAAGGGAGAGTTTAATCTGGGGGACACCATGCATCCTTCAAGGGGAGAGTTTAACCAGGGAGTCACCATGCATCCTTCAAGGGCTGAGTTTAATCTGGGGGTCACCATGCATCCATCAAGGGGAGAGCTAAATCTGTGGGTCACCATGCATCCTCCAAAGGGAGAGTTTAATCTGGGGGACACCATGCATCCTTCAAGGGGAGAGATTAATCTGGGGGTCACCATGCATCCTTCAAGGGGAGAGTTTAATCTGGGGGTCACCATGCATCCTTCAAGGGGAGAGTTAAATCTGTGGGTCACCATGCATCCGCCAAAGGGAGAGTTTAATCTGGGGGACACCATGCATCCTTTAAGGGGAGAGTTTAATCTGGGGGACACCATGCATCCTTCAAGGGGAGAGTTTAATATGGGGTCACCATGCATCCTTCAAGGGGAGAGTTTAATCTGGGGGTCACCATGCATCCTTCAAAGGGAGAGTTTAATCTGAGGGTCACCATGCATCCTTCAAAGGGAGAGTTTAATCTGGGGGACACCATGCATCCTTCAAGGGGAGAGTTTAATCTGGGGGACACCATGCAAAAGGGGAACGTTTAACCTGGGGGTCACCATGCATGCTTCAAGGGCAGAATATAATCTGGGGGACACCATGCATCCTTTAAGGGCAGAGTTTAATCTGGGGGACACCATGCATCTTTCAAGGGGAGAGTTGAATCTGGGGGACACCATGCATCCTTCAAAGGGAGAGTTTAATCTGGGGGACACCATACATCCTTCAAGGGGAGAGTTTAATCTGGGGGACACCATGCAAAAGGGGGGCGTTTAACCTGGGAGTCACCATGCATCTTTCAAGGGGAGAGTTTAATCTGGGGGTCACCATGCATCCTTCAAAGGGAGAGTTTAATTTGGGGGTCACCATGCATCCTTCAAGGGGAGAGTTTAATCTGGGGGTCACCATGCATCCTTCAAGGGGAGAGCTTAATCTGGGGGTCACCATGCATACTTCAAGGGGAGAGTTTAATCTGGGGGTCACCATGCATACTTCAAGGGGAGAGTTTAATCTGGGGGTCACCATGCATCCTTCAAGGGGAGAGTTTAATCTGGGGGTCACCATGCATCCTTCAAAGGGAGAGGTTAATCTGGGGGTCACCATGCCTCCTTCAAAGGGAGAGTTTAATCTGGGGGATACCATGCAAAAGGGGGGCATTTAATCTGGGGGTCTCCATGCCTCCTTCAAAGGGAGAGCTTAATCTGGGGGTCACCATGCCTCTTTCAAGGGGACAGTTTAATCTGGGCTTCACCATTCATCCTTCAAGGGATGAGGATGAGAGGCAGGACCTTTATGATAACCTCAGCTGGTACAGGAACTGAACCCATGCTGTTGGTGTCACTCTGCATTGCAATCCATCTCTCCAACCAATTGAGTGATTTGCCCGCTGCCATTACTGAGACTACCCCTCAGAAGACTGGGAAAGAGATGGTAAAGCAAGTTATCAAGGAACAGAGTCAGGTCTGAAGAAGGTGAGCAAAAAACTGAACTGGTTAAAAGTGAGCAATGATATTGAGGAGGACGCCAGTCAGCAGTGTCCTTCAAAGAATATTCAACTGAGCAATCGCAAAAGCTAATCATGACAGACTAACCATGGATGAAGTTTGCAGTAGACTTTGCAATGATTATGTATTTCTAGGTATTTACTATTCAGACTACTGGGAGTTAGACCAGTTTACTCGAGCGAAATCACTGAGAGCACACTTCAGTCATCATGGCATTTCCAATATGGTGAAGATTGACAACAGCCCCAGTTCATGAGTGGAACGTTTAGACATGCCATAAACAATGGGAATTTCAGCTTCAAAACCTAATTGCTCCTGGTCAAATGGAGGCTTGAGACAGCACTGAAAATTGCCAAAAAGAACCATCACAAAATCCACTGACCTATCATAAACATTTACAAGGCAATTTTAGATTGAAGTAACTTACTGAATTCATAGAAATCTGTTCAGTCAGGATCTAATGTCACACTGTACCAAGACTACTGTTCCACTAGCTGAAACAGGACTGCTGAAGCCAAACATAGCAACAGAGGTGGGTGATAAGATCAAAATTTCTACTGAAAGCTAAATGTCACTTTGAAAAATCAGCCAAGCCGTTACCAGAATTGAGATGGACAGCGTTCAGTGAGCAAACATTCCACACACTCGAGAAAGACTAGCTAACTTGAAAATTCTATGATGAAGTTGCCACCTCCATTGTGAAAGGTGGAAGTGAATAACCACATCTATTGTTACAAAGACCTATGGGAGAAACTGCCCCTTCAACAACAAATTGCAGACAAGACATACTTGATTTCATCAACTAAACAAGAACCAGAAGGACCATCAGTCCTGGAGGTGAACAAGTATGTCAAATCAGCAACAACACGCTCCAGAGCCATGCAAAAAGCCTACGCTAGACAAACAAGCAATCATGACTCATAGACATACTATTAAAAGGTAGAATACTAGAATCCCTACAGTGTGGAAAAGGCCCTTTGGCCAAACAAGTTCACACTAACACTCTGAAGAGTAACCCACCTAGACCTACTCCCTGACCATATATTTACCCCTGACTAATGCACCTAACACTGTGGGCAATTTAGCACAGCCAATTCAACTGACCTGCACATCTTTTGGATTGTGGGAGGAAACCCATGCAGACATAGGGAGAACATGCAAACTCCACACAAACAGTTACCTGAGGTTGGAATTGAACCTGAGTCCCTGGTGTTATGAGGCAGCAGTGTAACCACTGTGTCACCCCCAACCTTTAAATGCTTTAAAAGTTGTGTATGAAACTCTGGATCTTTTTATCCTTAACAAATTATATTGTTTGCAGGTACAGGTAACAGACAGAGAGGCAGGACTCAGGAAAACCTTTGAAGATGGTGAAAAAAGGGGTTGATGTATAAAAAAATACTGGCAAATGGGTCCAGAGACAACATAATCTTTTTAAAAATGACTTGGACAAGTTTTGTTGCCATTGTGTTGGCAAAGAACCTGCAGTCCCTGCAACAACAGTAAAATAATGTAAAGATTATAAATTCCAAAAGAAAACTAAAGAATTACAACAGCCAGTTTGCACACACAAACTGCGAGGTGATTAATAATCGAATCTGCAATTTTTGGTGGTTCATGGATAAGTGTTAACCAATCCCTTGCTCAACTTCAAAAAATGTGAGGGGAATCTTATATATCCACTCTAGAGCACGGAAAGAGCCTTGGTTTAATGTGACATTCAGCATTCAGAATATGCCAAAGTGAGTGAAATAACTTTGAAGAACTGAACACAAAGTGCTGAACCCCAGCGGACCACAGCTTATCAAGATCACAAGATAAAAACAGCATTTTAAAAAATTGCTAAAAGTCATAAATCTCAATCAAGTTGGATTTTTTTAACAGAGCTGTCCCAAGCACCTATTTTATGTTCCAAGCCAAGTTCTAAGCTACTGATAACCTTTCAGTTCTAGTTCCACGTTCCCTGAACTGAAATACAACCACTAGCTTCTGGTTGAACAGCTGTTGCCCAGGTAACCCGTACCACAAAAGCCTGAACAATAATCTGACATCGATCTCTCTTTGGGTCAACGGCGAACAACTCGTTTGCTGTTCATTTTGGGTTTTTGAAGTGTTGATTTCAAATGCGGTTACACAGAGCACTGCAAAAATGGCCAGAGCTTCCAGAATCCCCCAGGCTAAAGAGGACTGGCTGTGTACAAAACCACCAGACTGCCAGTGGCATTGTTGATCAAATGTTCCAAACAGTTCGTAACAACTCGGAACACATGGCTTCTGGCACATGAAGGCAATGAAGGTGCCTTTATGCAAAGCTAAGTTCTCCTAAAAGGGACATTTTAAATATAAGTGCAAATCAATTGTGTGATTTTGATTGATATATGGGGTTCTCTACCTTAGTCAGCAGTCTCACTCCAGATACACAACTGATTTACAAAGTGTCTTAAAAATTGTCAACCTCATGTTCAAATTCCTAACCTTTGCGAACTTCCCACACACCAACCCCACTGCAAAAAGGCTTCCCTTCTGTCCAACTCCCTGTCCTTTTTCTCACCATCGGTGGTAATTTCAGTTGTTGAGGCTGTAAACTATGGAAATTTCTCCCTAAAATCTACCTTTCTCCTCAACATCCCCTACTTCTAAGACTACCTGAACTAATATTCCCTTATTTAGCTCACATCAAATTTTGTTCAATGTCTTAGTTTTTATATTGCCAAATATTCACCTTCCCCCCTGCCCCCTCCTGAACTCGAACTCTCTGAGGCCAAACAGTCTGTCCTCACGTTCATGCTCCCTCCCACTGTTCCCACCTCAACCAGTTCCATACTCACCACAACGTGGAGCTCTTCTCCTTTCTCTGCCTCCATGCTTCCTTCTTTGACAAAGACTTGCACCCTCCCTCCCGTTCTCCCCCCTCCAACCTTCTTCTTCCACTTGGACACCCCCCCCACCCCCAGCCTCTTACTCACCCTGGAACTCTTTATTACTGAGTGCTGACATGACATTAGAGCCTCAATTTCTCCATGCCCCTCACCTACTCCAATCTCACTCCCCTCCGAATGTGCAGCACTCCCCTCTCTCCACATGTTTCATCATCAAACCCACTGACAGAAGGTGGGGCAGAGGTAGTCCGGAGGACAGACCTCTATGTTCCACAGGCCGTAGGCCAGTTCTCCGACACCAGGCCCTACCTCCCCCTTGACCATGACCCCACTGTGACCCATCAGGCCAAAATCACTCACACGGTCTGTGACCTCATTGCCTCCAGTAATCTCCCCCCCACTGCCTCCAACCTCATATTCCCCCAGCCCTGCACTACCCCGTTCTACCTGCTCCCTAAGATCGACAAACCAAAACACCCTGGCCAACCCATCATCTCCTCATGCTCCTGCACCACGGAACTCATTTCTTCCTACTTCGATTCCATTTTTTACCCCTTGGTACAGACAATTCCCACCAACATCTGGTACACCAACCACACCCACCACCTCTTCAGAAACCAGTTCCCATCCGACCTGCACATCTTTGGATTGTGGGAGGAAACCGAAGCACCCGGAGGAAACCCACGCAGACACGGGGAGAATGTGCAAACTCCACACAGTCAGTCACCCGCGGCTGGAATTGAACTTTGGTCCCTGGCACTGTGGGGCACTACGCTGAGTAAGTCTGCCAATATTAAAGACAAATATTACATCACTTTTTCCTCTTTTCAATGCCCATCTATCTGCTGTATACTTCAAATCTTTCCTCATAGCAGAATCTTGACAACTGAAGTTGGGATTTACAATGGTTAGAACAGTAGGCAAACGTGTAAAATATCAGGACCATACTCTCATGTCAAGGACACTAAATTATCCAAAGACTACTTACTGGTGCCTCCTTATTAACAGTTGAGAGAAATACCAAGGAACGTGCAAAGGGCTTAGACTGTTATTGTTGCCGCGATGGTATTAGTTTATATTGCTCTTTTATTGAGTCACCCTAATAACGGTGACACTTAAGTTGAAACTTGTGGTTAAATTGACGTGCTGATGGTCAGCAAATATGCCCTGGAGAGGGAGCAAATGATACAGGTGCAAAGTACTGTGTTGGGAGAGCAGGATAGTGCATTGATTGGGAGTCAGTAATCAGTAATCACAGCAACCATAAATGAAATTACTGAAGGGTGTATTATCTATCCAAATCAAGGATAAGTGATCATTTTAGATGATCAGGGAGGAACTTGAAAAGGCCAGGGAGCATTGAGATTTTGTGATCCATTGCTGAAACTGGGAGGAGAGTCTGTGGAATGGTAATTAGGAGTTAGGACTAAAAAGATATGCCTTGCGCAAATTGTCATAGAGACAGATATCAGAACCATCATGTGGCTAGATTCCCTATTACCACCGCATTCCTATTTTGCTCCTCTGAGGAGCACTTTGGATTTCTAACTTTCTCCCTCTCCAGGACAAATTTGCTGCCCATCAGCATTTCAAATTGACAGCAAGTTTCAACCTATGCATCACTTTTGTTAGATTTGAGAAAGAATGATTGTTTATTATTAAACCAGGTACTGGAACACTAAAGAGTGATGCTGATGGGACAAGCACCACCTGAAATAGAATGGGACCAAGGTCCCCAGAGAAATTGTAGACAGATGGTTAAGGCTTTAAACTACTAATATGGAAGGATCAAGAAATTAAACCTAATTATAAACAGGAAGGCAAAGTATAGACTAAACTAAACACAAACAAAAATGAGTGAGAATAAATATTTATTCTAAGGAGTGGAAAAAGATGATTGAAAATAATATAGACGGAGCAACAATCAAAATTAGCCAAGCTATCTGCACAGTAATGTGCAAAGTGCCCATCATAAAACAAGGGAAATGGAGACAAAAATAAGATACACAAACCAGATATAATTTGTGCTGCTTTTTTATTTATCCTTTCATGGGATGAGAGTGTAAATGATAAAGCCAGAATTTGTTATCAACAGTGGGCTATTCAAAAGGCAATGTTGCGGTGGGTCTGAAGTTACATGTAAGCTCGGGAGTTGGTTAGAGACAAAAAAACTGCAGATGTTGGTTTCCAAGGGAGACAAGCAGGAGGCTGGAAGAACAGAGCAAACCAGGTCCTGAGGGAGGGTTACATCCAGGACATTGGCCTCTCCACCTGCTGATGCTGCCTGGCTTGTTGTGTTCTTCCAGCCTCCTATTTGCCTACCTCGGGAGTTGGTTAGCTCATTGGTTGGTGATACAGAGTGATGCCATCAGCATGGGTTCAATTCCTGCACTGGCTGAGGTCACCATGAAGGCTCTGTCTTCTCAACCTCACCTCTTTGCCTGAGCTGTGGTGACCCTCAGAGTTAAACCATCAACAGTCATTTCCCTCTCTGATGAGAGTGAACTATGGTCACTACACATGGAGGCCAGACCCAAAGACATAGATGGTTTTCTTTATGACAACTTGGATACTTTTATGAAACATCAGGTCAGGGAATTAAACAATTCAAGGTATAATATATCTAAAAAGGGGAAGTAAATTACTAAACAGCAATCTAGGTTTGATCAACATATCATATCAGTTGCATGACACTATAATCTTTTCCTATAAATTCTGTGTCTTATGACCCTGCCTCACTAGTTATCTGATGAAGGAGCAGTGGTCTGAAAGCTTGTACTTCCAAATGAACCTGCTGGACTATAACCCTGGTGTTGTGTGATTTTTAGCTATATGATAAAGGCAGTATAAACATGTCATCAATGAAACATAAACAGAATTAATGTGAATGGAGATAAAATATGTTAAGATCAGTTTAATAATTATTCCTCCAGTGTCACTGAATCAAATTCTTGGAACTCCCTCCGCAGTGGCACCCGGGTCTACCTACACCCTGTTCAAGAAACCAGCTCACCACCAGCTTTCCAAGGGCTGCTCGGAATGAACAATAAATGGAATGAACAATAAACACTGCTCAGCCAGCAGCCCCCAAATCCCATGGATGAGTTTTTTTTTAAAAATCAATTCATCTAAATAATGGAAAGGAAATGAAGGAAAAAATGTTCAAAACAATAATATATAAGAAAGAAATAGAATAATAATTCTGGAGGACATCAAATGTCCCCAAATTATTTGTTCAAAAGTTGTAGGTGAAAGGCAGAAGGGAATGGAGTTTCGGCAATGTATATAGCACTGTTCCTGATTCACTTGCAAGAAACCCAACAAGAGAGGATGAGCTACTGGAGTCTAGGAATGGAAATGAATAAGAACAAGTAAAAAGATGTAGGGCAGTATGGTGGCTCAGTGGTTAACACTGCTGCCTCACAGCACCAGGGAGCTGGGTTCAATCCCAGCCTCAGGCGATTGTCTGTGTGGAGTTTGCATATTCTCCCAGTGTCTGCGTGGGTTTCCTCCCACAGTCCAAAGATGCGCAGATCAGGTGAATTGGCCGTGCTAAATTGCTCATAGTGTTTGGTGCATTAGTCAGAGGGAAATGGGTCTGGGTGGGTTACTCTCTGGAGGGTTGATGTGAACATGTTGGGCCAAAGGACCTGTTTCCACACGGTAGGGAATATTTAAAGAAAAAAGTTGAAGTAGGGGAACATGTAGGCAACAGTTACCATAATGTATAGGTTCTGAGATAATGATTGCAAGGGGCATAAACATCAAGAAAATCAAAACAATGATTTGGAGAAAAGATAACATAGTAGTCTGACAATCGAACTTTGGAAAATAAAAAGGATAATATTGACAAGCAATACTGTAGAGCAGCAATAGGAAACATTGGAGGTGTCGTGGACAGTGAAGAAGGTTGCCTCAGATAACAACAGGATCTGGACCAGATGGCCAATTGGCTGAGAAATGGCAGATGGAATTTAATTTAGATAAATGCGAGGTGCTGCATTTTGGGAAAGCAAATCTTAGCAGGACTTATACACTTAATGATAAGGTCCTAGGGAGTGTTGCTGAATAGAGAGACCTTGAAGTGCAGGTTCATAGCTCCTTGAAAGAGGAGTCGCAGGTAAATAGGATAGTGAAGGCAGCGTTTGGTATGCTTTCCTTTATTCATCAGAGTATTGAGTACAGGAGTTGGGAGGTCATGTGCTGTGAGGCAGCAGTGTTAACCACTGAGCCACCATACTGCCCTACATCTTTTTACTTGTTCTTATTTATTTCCATTCCTAGACTCCAGTAGCTCATCCTCTCTTGTTGGGTTTCTTGCAAGTGAATCAGGAACAGTCCTATATACATTCCACTTTTGGAATATTGCATGCAAATCTGATCCTCCTATCAGAAGAATGTTGTGAAACTTGAAAGGGTTCATAAAAGATTTACAAGGATGTTGCCAGGATTGGAGGACTTGAGCTATAGGGAGAGGCTGAACAGTCTGGGGCTGCTTTCCCTGGAGCGTTGGAGGCTGAGGGTTGACCTTATGGAGGTTTATAAAATCATGAGGGGCATGGATAAGATAAATAGACAAAGTCGATTTGCTGGGGTTGGGGAGTCCAGACCTAGAGGGCATAGGTTTAGGGTGAGAGGGGAAAGATATAAAAGGGACCGGAGGGGCAACGTTTTCATGCAGAGGGTGGTACATGTATGGAATGAGCTGCCCAGAGGAAATGGTGGAGGCTAGTACGATTGCCTCCACCATATATTGGGTATATGAATAGGAAGGGTTTGGAGGGATATGGGCTGGGTATTGGCCGGTGGGACTAGATTGGGTTGGGATATCCAGTCAGCATGGACAAGTTGGACCAAAGGGTCTGCTTCCATGCTGTACATCTCTATAACCCTTATGACTCTACTTAAAACAGTGTTCAAGAAAGACCAGGAAACATATATTCTGCTAAAGCAAGAATAAACTTAACACAAAGACATAAGTGGATAAATATAATACATCAGTGAAATGCTGAGAACAAAGAATGAAATATGCATGAAATACATTCAAAATAGAGGAGAACAAGGCAAGGAACATAATGATGAGATTAGGACAGAAATCTAAACATCAATGTGGGGGCCAAAGAGGAATTATGAAATTAAATGATCAAGGAACATGAAATAAAATAATAAAATATTGCACAGGCAAATATTTAAAAAAAGAAATATTGGGATTTGAATGATTTAATAAGGGATGGTCAGGATAAATTCATAAGCAGTGATACCTGTTATATATTGTTCATATGTTTGCCTGTAACACTATTTTACTTGTTGATGATGATGCAGACACTATAAACTACACTGGTGTTAATCTCATACTAAAAATTGCCAAAAATTGATAAAACACACTGGATAGATAGAGGTGGGCATGATGTTTGGGGATTTTTTCGGTGTGGTGGGAGAGAGTGGGGTAAGGGCTGGCGACCTGTGAGCAGTGGTTAGGTGCTGAGTCTTGAATCTGCAACGTTTGGTCTCAGAAGTAACTGTTAACTCTGAGCCACAGCTGAAACCTATTCCATTTATGCTCGCTATGAACCTTGCACAACTTTTAATGATAAAACTCACTCCAAATATTTCCCTTTTGTTGAAGCTCGTAGTATGAAGGGATCACAGATATTCGGGTGCATACCAGTGACCACTGACAGTGCACCAGAGCCACAGTCTGTCACATTATGCCAGTCTAAGAGCCTCCACACTCTTTGTCTCAGAATTTGCTGTGGAGTATAGTTGCTCAAGGTTGAAAAATCATCCATTCCAGATCAGGTGCATCCTAGGTCACAGGAAGACATAAGAGTGGAACTGATAATAGTGAATTGAAGAGCTTAAATGATGGTAATGAAGGTTCTGACCATAAACCTTACATAGATATGGAAAGGACCCCAGAGAACTACAAATGCTGGAGCCTGTACAAAATATGGGAGAGGAGTCAACAGGCCAATCTGGGATGCAATGAAGTGGCATCTGGAAAAAAACATAAACACCACTCAGTATGGATTTGTTAGTTGAAAGTCATGTCTGACACAATTAGGTTCTTTGATTAAATATCAGAGAGGGTCGATGAAGATCATACAACATTTAAAAGGCATCTGGAAGAGTATATGACAAGGAAGGGTTTAACATGATTTGGGCCAAATGCTGGCAAAAGGGGCCAGATTAATTTAGCACATCTGGTTGGCATGGAGACGTCGGCTCAAAGGGTCTGTTTCTGCGCTGTTCATCTCTATGACTCCACAATTCTATGTGGTTGAGATTGTGCAGATATTTTTAATCAACCCATTTGGATTTGGTGTCAGTGGGACTGGAACCAAACCTCCTGGCTCAAAGGTAAATCACTGTGCCACAAGAGACCTCAGATGGTTGATATTGTGTATCATGGCTTTTAAACGCAGTTGATGAAATCCCACATATTACATGTGTTTTTAATGTATTGTGGGATGTGGGCCAGCAGTTATTGTCCTTGAAGGTGGTGGTGAGCTGTCTACTTGCAAGGCCGTAGTCCCTGTCCTGTCAGTAGACCCACTAAGTCATTAGGGAGGGAATTCCGGAATTTTGACTTGGTGGCATTGAAGGAACGGGGATAGATTAACAGCAATGGTGAGTGGTTTGGAGAGAAACTTAAAGGTAGTGATGTTTGACGTATCTACTGCCCCTTGCCTTTCGAGATAATAGTGGTGATTGGTTTGGAAGGGGAATTTCTGCAATGCATCTGTGAATAATACACATTGATTACTGTTACTGTGAGTGGGTGATGGAGGGACTGAATCTTTGTGGAAGTGATGCCAATCAAGCGGTCTGCTTTGTCCTGGATGGTGTCAAACCCATCCAGGACAAAGCAAAACGTGAGTAAAATTGAAACCCAAGTCTAAACGGGCAACGAGAGCTGGGATACAACACCAACTGAGACAGAGAGGTTCTTGTGGGAAGTTCTCAGACCAATAAATCTGACCACTGTTCTTTTTGATATATCCAAATTTCCTCAAAGCAAAAGAAGCATATCAATAATCCACAGGACACTTATTTCCGTTTATTTCCTTTCCTCGCCCAATCTTCTCTCACCCTCCTCTCCACTGCCTCTGTAATTTCTCACAGCTCTCTTTTCAATCGAGGCAGAGCTGCACTAGTTGAAGGAGACCGACCTCTGTGACCCAGCTCGACCTCCAACGCTGGTCAGGAACAACATGATTTGTGCCACAAAAGCGAGAGGGCAATGCTCACTCAAGACTTTGACAACATCTTTGAAAAGGAGGATGCTAATGAGCAGAAGAATGACTATCTGTTTTCTAAATCACAGTCCACTTCCTACCCTCAAGGGCTCTTTCACCCCTTTCTCCACGCGTTCGTCCGACAAGAAAAGGAACTTTCGAACCTTTAATCGTGGGAACCATGAAACGTGCGAGTGAGTAAAGAGAATTTAATCGCCCCGAGCTCTCACCGGGGACGGTTGCTGTAGCCATTCAGAAAGCGCACCCTAGAAAACACAACCTGCATTTGGATGGCGCCGTCAACTTGGCAACCAACCAAGGGACGAGGGCCCATCAGTTCACAATCACTCTGGGCTGCAAATTTTGCAAAAAATAAAATCAAACTGTTCACACACAAGGCAAATGATAATTTTCCAATAATGCAAACCAATCCACTTCGTACAGAAACACAAACAGGAAAGAAGGAATTAGCTTCATTAATTTTGGTTTTTTTTTACCGTCCTTTTCAAATGGCTGCGAACAATTCCCAAGTCCTTCCTTTCCCCAGTGGGTACTCACTCCGCTCTCCCTCAGCAGCTGGGAGCCACCGCGCGGCTGATTGACAGCTCCCGGGATGGTCGCCCAGTAACCAAAAGGACGCCGGAAGTCCCGGTCCCAGTCGCCAAGCAACGGGAGGACTCCGGAAGCAGCGGGCGGGAATTTTAGCGCCCAGTGAAGGGCGACAGAGAGAATCTGTAACCTCAGTTTATCAAGTCCCTCATACCTCTAACCATCTCACTGGGTAATCAATCCAATGTGAAGGAGGGATGCTGGAGGCAACATATGCTTTACCTGAGAATGAGATACTAAGTCCATGTGATACTCCACAGAGTTACATGTCAAACATCAAAAGCAACAGTTTTTGGACTCTGCATGATTCTTGATTCAGTACCGAGTTCTCGAACTTTAGGGCTTGAGCTCTCCCATCATGTGCTTACCCCAACCCCCGCACACCAGGCCTTGTTATCACACAGTCTGCTATTACACACAACCCATTGTTAGCCACTAACAGTCCCCATTAATAGCTATTCATTCTCCTAGTCAGATCGTTACCCATTCCTTTGTTCGCCCAACTGTTCTTCTCTGCGCTCTAGCCCCACCTATCCTTTACTCCTTACTCCCTCCCGCTCTTCTGCAGATAAACCAATATTTTCCTAGTTTTCCATCAGTTCTGACGAATGGTTACTTGACCTGAAATGTTAACTCTGATTTCTCTCCACAGATGCTGCCAGACCTGCTGAGTTTTCTCAGCAATTCCATTTTTTTGGATCAAAGTAACAGACAGAACTAAGCACTCCCAGAGTGATGATTGGAACAATCTATATCTATCCTTTGCCTCACCCAGTCAGGAATCTTGGTGGACAATCTGACAACTAAGAGGGGGATTAGTTTCCATGAATATCCCCATCAGTGATGGCAATGCTTCATGCAAGACCAGTCTGAAACAATGGCAGTATGTTTGCAAATGTCAAATACATGATCTCACTGTGCCTTACCCCAAGGTCACCAATATCAAATACAGTATGGTCGAGCCATTTAGTTCACTCCATGTGACATTAAGAAGCAGCTCAATTTCAGGACAGAACAACGACTATGGATTTTTGCAATGCTCAGCAGTGGTGCATCCCAGAATTAGTCAGCCACAGGCAAAATATTCTAATTGAGATTTGCATTGGCATCTCGAGTCAATGTTCAGGTGTTCCCTTACCACAAAAATTGGGAACTTCTCCCACATGGAACATATATGATTAGAATACTTAGTGTGGAAGCAGGCCCTTCAGCCCAACAAGTCCACACCGACCACCCGAAGAGCAACACACCCCAGACCCATACCCCTACACCTAACACTACGGGCAATTTAGCATGCCCAATTCACCTAACCTACACATCTTATGACTGTGGAAGGAAACTGGAGCACCTGGAAGAAACCCACGCAGACACGGGGAGAATGTGCAAACTCCACACAGACAGTTGCCCAAGGCTGGAATTGAACCCAGGTCTCTGGCACTGAGGCAGCAGTGCTAACCACTGTGCCACCATGCCACCCAGTGACCTTGACTTAAATCTTTCTCATCGTCTAGTCTCTTCCCACTTACATCTTCAATTTTTCTGATGCTTTATGTCAGTTCCAAAATTTCCAGTTTAGCAGGCTCCAGCTACCTTCTCTTCACCATGGATATGCAATCCCGCCACATGCCCATCCCACATCAGGACGGTCTTGTGGCTCTCTGTTTCTCCCTGAAAATAACTCCAGAACCATCCCCATCCACCACCACTCTCCTCTGCCTGGCCTCACTTTGAACAACTTCTCCTTTAACATCTGTCATGTTCTTCAGATCAAAGGTTTGACCATTGGCACCTGCATGGGCCCCAGTTATGTCTGTTTGCTTTTTGTTCAATTCTACTAAGGTCCCTAGCCACTACTCTTTCTCTGGTACATCAATTACATCATCAGTGCTGCTTCTCTCATTTGGAATTGGAAAACTGGTCAAGTTTGCTTCCAATTTCCACACTGTTCTCACCTTCAACTGGTCCTTCTCTTTCTTGACATCTGTTTCCATTTCTGGGCATTGGGCGCTGACTGACATGCACTAAAAGCTCACCAACTCCCACAGTTACCTGAACTATATCTCCTCACACCTGGCCTCCTGAAGAATCCACTCCATTCTCCCAGGCTTTCCATCTCCATCACGTGTTCTGATGATATATCATCTGCAGGGGTCCTGAGAAATGTCCACCTTTTTCCTCAACTAAAGATTTCCCATCAGCATGATTGACAGGATCCTAAGCCATGTTTGACCCATTTCCTGCACTGCTGCCCTCACCTCTTCTCTTCCTTCACATAACACTGATGGGATCCCCCTGGTTCTCACTTTCCACACCAATATCCTCCACATCCAAAGGATCATGAACTGCCATTTCCAACACCTCCAACAGGATATCATGACATGACACAAATTCCCCTCCCTTTCCTTGTCAGCATTTCATAAGGACTGGTTCCCTCTGGGACATCCTGATCTACTCCTGGTCCACTTGCAACATGTCCCCCTCATCCCATTCAATTGCAGAAGGTGCAACATTTGCCATTTTGCCTCCTCCTTCCTCACTATTCAGGGCTCCAAATACACCTTCCAGGTGAACCTGCACTTCACTCAATCTTGTCTACCGTATTTGCTGCTCACAATGTGGTTTCCTCTACAGGTGAAATGCAAACTGGGTGACTACTTTGCAGAACATCTGTGTAAAAAGGATTGAGATTCCAGGTGCCTTGCGTTTCCACACTGTCTTCCTCGGCTCTGACATCTTTGTCTGGGTCCCATTGCAGAGCTCCATCAAGGCTTAGTGCAAGCTGAAAGGACAGCAGCTCATCTGCTTGGTGACTCTGTAGCTTTCAGGATTCAACAGAGATCAATAATTTTACAGCCTTAACACTTGCTTCCATGTCCTTTAGCAACTCCCACAGCACAGACCATCATGAAATGGGTTGCTGTCAGCATTAAAAACTTATTTTCAACTACTAATTGTCCCCATCAATAGCTTTTCTCCCTTTCTGGTTTACTATCAACCATTCCTTTGTCTATTTTTATTTCTGTCTCTGCCTATTCCACTTCCCCCAACCCTCTATCATAGCATGTATATTTTTTCCTAGCTCCAATCAGTTCTGAAGAGGAGTCACTGGACTTGAAACATTAACTGTGCTTTCTCTCCACAGGTCCTGCCGGATCTGCTGAATCTCTAGCGCATATCAATCAGTAGCCTATCCCCAGAAATGGAAACAGATGTCGAGAAAGAGAAGGATGGAGTCAGAGAAGGACCAGGTGAAGGTAGGAACAGTGTGGAAATTGGAAGCAAAATTGATCAGTTGTCCAATTCCAAATGAGAGAGGGAAGCCGCACTGTGATGTCATTGATGTACCAGAGAAAGAGTTGTGGGTAGGGACCTTAGTAGAATTTGAATAAGTGGTCAGGCATAATTGGGGGCCATGCAGGTCCCCACGGTCAAACCTTTGATCTGAAGAATGTGACAGGAGTTAAAGGACAAGTTCATCAGCATCTGCAGTTCTTCATTTTGTTAAATCTAGCAATTACTCTTGTATCAGCTTCCCCCAATCAACCACCGGGCAACTGATGGAAGGATTATCAATAATACCATCAAGTGACCATACCAGCTTATTGAGACTTCATTCAGGCAATCTCGGCTCACTCTGCTCCAGACCTCATTGCAACTGAATGCCAAGAAACAGAAAACAGCTGACTTGATATCAAGGTACATTGAGTATCATAGCTAGGGGCCTGAAGGTCCAGATTCAGGTTCCAACTGCTCTCAAGATGTGTCAATATAATCTCTGAACAGGGTGTTTAGAAAATATCTAGCAAATAGCTGGAATCATAGCTGCTAAAAAAAATACTAGTGATGACCAAAATTGCCCAAGGACCACATTTCAGTTGTTCTGAGATCTGAGAATTCCTCCCTCAATGTCTAAACTCTCGCACATCAAGGTAATTTAATTTGGAAGCAGAAACAGTTTGTGCTCTGAATGGGTCTGCTTCTTTGGGAGGGGAGATAACTGCACAATAAAACTAACTCAAAACAAATGTAAGAATGAAAGCTTAATGTGGTATTAGTCTCAGTACGTTGCACATAACATCCAATATTTATTAGTAAACACGTTACACCTTTTCAGATGGGTAGATGCTTAGACTGGTTTTGTCAAGAGCTGCAGCAGGTAGAGCTTGCAATTGGTGACTTTTATTCATGGGTTTAGTGGCTCAGCAGTATATCCTGCAAAGCAAAACTGCTTGAGATTAATGAAAACGATCATTTACTCCCATTACAGGGTGTTGTAAAGCCACCTCCCAGACTGTTCCAGTGGTAACAGGCAATAGTAGCAGTAATATACTTGCAAATAGTCATAGAGATGTACAGCACAGAAACAGACCCTTCAGTCCAACTTGTCCATGCCGATCAGATATCCTAACCTAATCTAGTCCCACCTGCCAGCACCTGGTTCATATCCCTCTGAACCATTCCTATTCATATACCCACCCAGACAGGTGTAATTGTACCAGCCTTCACCATTTCCTCTGGCAGCTTATTCAATATACACACTACCCTCTGCATGAAAAAAATTGCCCCTTAGGTCCCTTTTAAATCTTTCCTCTCTTACCCTAAACCTATGCCCTCTACTTCTCCTCCCCCACCCCAGGGGGGGAAAAAAAGTATCTATTTACCCTATCCATGCCCCTCATGTCTTCTACCATCGAGCCAGTTCTGTATCCAAATGGCTAGTTCTCCCTATATTCCTTGAGATCTAACCTTGCCAGCCAGGCTCCCATGAGGAACCTTGTCAAAACGACTTACTGAAGTCCATATAGATCACCTCCACTGCTCTGCCCTCTTCAATCCTCTGTTACTTCTTCAAAAAGCTCGAGTTCACGAGACATGATTTCCCACGCACATAGCCATGCTGACTATTCCTAATCAGTCCTTGCCTTTCCAAATACATGTAAATCCTGTCCCTCAGGATTCCCTCCAACAACTTGCCCACCACCAATGTCAGACTCACCAATTTATAGTTCCCTGGCTTTTCCTTACCACCTTTCTTAAATAGTGGCACCACGTTAGTCAACCTCCAGTCTTCTGGCGCCTCATCTGTGACTAACAATGATGCAAATATCTCAGCAAGAGGCCCAGCAATCACTTCCCGAGCTTCCCACAGAGTTCTAAGGTTCACCTGATCAGGTCCTGGGGTTTATCGACTTTTATGCATTTCAAGACATTCAGCACCTCCTCCTCTGTAAGATGGACATTTTCAGGATGTCACCATCTTGTGTGGGGGCAGGGGGCAATCAATTTTTAAAAAAGGAAAAGCATTAATCTTGAATACAAGGTGGTGATCAATCCAGACCACCATGGACCAAGTATTCTAGAACACAATAGGCAGTAAGCAATCTAGAACCTGGTAGGATGTTCTCATTGGATGTCACATTCAATGATCATTTTGACTGGAGTTTCCTGGCAGCACTCGGTGTTCCAGTGTGCTGAGACAGCATTACGTACACAACCAGTGCCTGAATACTGAAAATTCAAATTGCTGTAATTAGAAACTAAATGATAGGAGAGAAATGTCACAAAGCACCAATACAACAGTAGCTCTTTATTTCTGATATTATTTTATTTCTACGTTTTTGGCATTTTGTGTCTTTAATCTCACAAGAAGGGTGTGTTCTGCTACCCCGTCAGTTCAATGTGGATTCTGATTGGTGCTGGTTAGTGGTGGAATATGCAAACGAGCAGATGGGTGCACCCAAGAGCTAACATTTTATGCAAATAATTAATGTATGTAAATATATTCCTTTAAGCAATTCAAATTTACATAGAAAATAAGGAGCTTTGGCTACTTGCATAATTAAGCAGGTTATACAAGTATATGGGAAGAGCATGATTAACACTGAGCACTGGACATATCTTTGCACCACTGAAAATGCAAACTATTCTTTTGTGTGGTTTCAGTAAGCTAGGTTTTCTGCACATTTTCTATCATTGAATATTACAAAGTAGAATTAGAGAAAGGCATAATCACAATTGAGTTTTTCTGTACTAACGAGAATAAACTCAACTTAAAAATGGCACTCCCTTCATATTGCATACATGTCATAATATTTACTGTTCTGTTCAGACCCTGGTGGCAGTTTTCAGTGAGCACATGATCTAAGTGTTCCAAGGTAAGGCAACACTGATAATTCTTGCACAATCCACCAGAGTTTGTGGGTTTTGTCCCTAATTCCAGTCTTATCATGGTGGGAACAACACCCCAATATTAGCCTACCTAAATAAGTCTTAAAGTACAAGTCAAGGGAGCCGGGTATACCATCAATCCCACTGGATCCAATGCAAAGCATGACCAAGTTGCCTCGGAGTTCAACAGGTGGTCTAGCTGACACTTAGAATGAGACTTGGGGGTGTTGCTGGGTATTCTGAGGTCCAGATAAAAAAAAAATTAGTTAGATCTAGCATTGAGATAATGGTGTCACACTTTCAGGTAGCAGACTTTCACATCCTCTACAGCATACCTGCAACTCAACCTCTTTTTTTTCCCCAAAAACTACCAGATCCATTTGCAGCTTTTAGCTTGTTATTGGAGGTGAGGGGCTTACACGATTAACGTATAGATTCTCAATGCAAGGTGTAAGTGAAATCACACCCACTAAAATGGAATTCAAAAGCAATTTAAAATAACATTAATAGGAATAGCCTCTGAGCTTGTGAGAAGGCAAAAGTTCATTTCACCAGTTTTCATTGGAGGTAGAGGTAAACAGCATTGTCCCAAGATGTGGTTTACTTCATTTCAATATGGCTCAATTCGCTTGTTGTAATAGTTAGAGAACCAGATATCTCAATAGCCTGTCCAACTAGGTGGGCTTCTGTTTTAAGGGACGAATCAGTCCTGCCACTGTCCTGTTCAATCCAGACTTGGCTAAAAGGTATCGACTTTTCCATTGAAACACTCATGCATAATCTGAAGAGGATTCCCTAGTGTCAGCTTAAAAGTGAAGGTGCTGGATTTTATTCAACCCCCTTCCCACAGAAGGTATGTATTGGAGGCTTGGAACCTTTGCTGACAGTAATGTTGGACGTAGACTTTGCTGAAAGGTAAGGATGCAAACCATAAGGTGATATCAGTCTCAGGATGGGAAATTTTCCATTGCTTTATTATCTCAGTAAAGCTCCTCCACCTTGCATTGTTTGGATAAGGACTTTATGCTTGTTCTTAACAAGCTGCCAGGACTGTCTCAGATGTACAAAGATCCCAGTTGTCAATCTACAGCCTGTCCCATGCAGTTTTGATACAGTGCTTTATCCAGTCATGCATTGTTCAGAATCTAATGGCACCAAAGAGAACACTTCACAACATGGATTCAAATAGAGAAGCCCGGTGGCCTATTTTGTATCCCTTTTGCTCGTCATCTGAGCAAACAGTACAGCACCTAAAACATGAGTCTGAAATTATTTCAGCAAGGAAGAGACATTAGAGGCACCATTTGTGCCAATCAGAAGGGAATAGGGAGAGGGTGGGGGAGGGTGAATGAAAGATAATGGAGATACGTATACAAACACACTCACCTCTTGACCAATCATAGAGTAGCATGGTTGGTATGAGGGTGAAGTGGGTGAAAGGGAGGGGATTTGCTGGTCACACCATGCTACCCTCCTGGCTGCAGAGGCAGTGACAGGCACCAGATGGGTACTGCAAAACAGCTGGGGGAAGGCAGCACCTTAACATATTGTAGTAGCAATCTATCAAAGCTTCCAGCTCCTCCCAGCAACTTGAATCATAATCAGATCTTGTCTTTCTCTTCACCTCTCATTTCTCCTTCAAAGTAACCATGGATTCACTTAGGATAAACAGTGCTGCTTCAACATTATTGATATGCAAATCTTAGCAATATAAATATGGTAGTCAATCTCAAATGTAAACTACAGATCTATAAACCTTGGTTTTTATGTTCTAACCTGTTTAAATAATGTAAATATATACACACATGGTCTATTTGGGTCCTTTTCTGCCCCAGAAGATATTCACAACAGGTGCCAGCAAGATAATGCTTCCAACACTCTAGCAATCAATCAGAAGTAACAAGTTATGCTTGTGCTGTGGCAAGTTCGATTCAGAACAAAATAATTTATTACAGATCAAATCCTGCTGCTGAAAGGGATATAAAGTGCTATGGGTACAGTGAAATCCAGATATACATATTTGCCAATTATTGAATCAGAGTCTGTCCCCATTAGTAAGGGATAGTTAGACTTTACTTATTACAAACTGAGGAATATTAAAAGGGGCTACCTTGTTTGAAATTGCAGTTTCTTAGCTGCAAGTTTGAAGGTTCTGTGAAAGATTGCAGAAATGAATCTCAGATTCCCCAGTCACAAAGGGAGGAACATAATCCTCTCCTCCAAGGCCTGACACTGCCTCTGAAGTTCTCAGCTGGATATGGGACCAAGTAGCAGAAGGGGACACATCCCTCTCTGACTTTCCCTCATCACTGGCTGGAGACATCTGCTCTCCATTCAACTCTTCAAATCAATCAGCTGAGCTACCAGCAAGAGGTACTGTCTGGAAAACTGCAGGTCACATCACAGTCCAAATGCACTCTACCCTTACAAGGAAACGTGATCATGGAAGAAGTGTTTGTGTTCCAGCCATCCCTGGATGTAAGCGTATATTAGGATTCAACTGTATACATAATGCACAGAGGGCATAAGCACCTGATTCAACAGGGGAAACAGCTCTGGGAGTTGGTCCTACTGTGCACTCAGATTCATTGGGGAATGGCTTCATGAAAACTATCCAATTGTTCAGCACAGCAGAGATTATCAAGTCATTTGCACATTTTCAGCAGTTCATCTAGAAACCAGCAGGTAAGTCTCCGGTGTGCTTCATTTAGTCTTTGTAAATTGTGACTAGTATAATAGATCGACTGAGTTAGGAAACTGTTTGGGATTTGTGAGGAAAGGTCAGGTTAACGCTGGGTCTAAACTATTTCAGAAGACACCGTGTTTGGAAGTATTTGTATTTGCTGTGGTTCAAACAGCTTGTAGAAGGGCCAAGGGCTGACCTCCTGCTTGTGTTAAATTAGCTAAATGCTCTAACTAAGAGCTTTCAATTACAACAAACAACACACCACCACTAATAAAGTGCCTTCAAGGTAGAAAAAAAGTGCTTTCAAGAGTACAACAAACAGATGCTAAGTTGAAGAGACAGGTTGGCAGTGTTTAGGGTAAGCGAGAACAGAGAACAAGTGAGGAATTCAGAGACATAGTCAAGTGTGTATGTTTGTATAAGCTATTTTGGTGAGGTGTAGTTAGTGGGAAGAGGGAAAAGTATTCTAGAAGTAGGGCTGAAACTGTCAGAAAGTTCTATCACTGACAGTGGAATGGACAGCTCATGGAGAGGAACTAATAGGAATGTCTGAAGAGATTTTGAATCCCACACACATCTTACTAATCTTATTTCCCCGCCTGAGATGTCAATCCAGAAGGAAAATTAATGCTTGGACACATGATTAGAGAAACAGAATTGCAATAATTAAATTTAAACTGTTCAGCATTACCCTTTATAAAATTGCCAATCTTGAACGTTATACTGAGGCAGCCACAGACCTATTAGTCTCCCTCCTCTGTCCTGTTAAAAACATCTGAACTGCTGGAAGGAGACAGTTTATATGTCTGCATGTGACATTCTAATGAGGGATTTCACACAATGTAAGAGCCCTGTCTGTAATAGTAAAAGCTGCAGCTACAATTCATGAATGTCACCAGTACCACATCCCCAACAGGCTTTTCGTACCAAACACAGCAACACTGGAATCACAAGATCAATCAGGTAATTTGGGCAAGTTCTCTCTTCCACAGGAATTTCTGAGCCAACAAATAGCTGGCTCCTACTGCAAGACCTACTGCAGCACTGGAACCCAGCTCTGAATGGGTACTTGACATCAATTCTCCAAACGTCTTCCTCAGTAGATTCTGCCATCCCCGCATATCAGATTGGGAGCCGAGAAGTAAAGTTACTATGCCACTCCTTATCCTCCGGCCTATGTAATAGTGATCCAACAAGGACTCGCTCACTAGGAGGTGCAAAGACTGCACTGTTGAATAAGCACAAGGTTCAGTAAACAGGAGCTTTGTCCAGTGTTGGAACACACTGGCCTTTAGCGGAGACATTTATGAATATTATGGGGGTGGGGAGAGCAGTGTGGATGGCATTTCTAAAGGGTGCAAACTAATTGGACAAAGAGAACTCTTCACCTAAATATATGTGATCTTTTTTAGTCACATGCTGTTCATATTCCAGGAGTAGTACCCCAATTAGCTGATACCTCTGAAGGGTAATCCAATCCAAGGAAGCTTGTGTACACAGCCTTACTCTTCACTGCCACTCTCTGCAATAACAAACAATAGGCCTGAACTGTTTGGGAGCTGAACAAAGAATTACAGATTGCACTGACCATTTCATTGGTTTCTGGCTGGTATTCTGTCAGCAGCCCTTGAATGCATCAGAGGCTGCTATCAGCCAACCTGCAGGGCTCTTGTTGGACACTAGGTTCCTATGGATCTAAACAGTGTTAGCACTTTATTCAACAGATTTGGCCATAAGTTGGGAAATGTGGCAGGTGGGGAAACTGAGGAAATGAACACTGAATTGGGAAACTGGTGTCTGTGCAGCATTCTGCGAGGTTATCGGAGTGTCTGACAGTCACTTTCAGGAGAGAAGTGCTCGGTTTTCCAAGTAGCTCTATTTCCTATTTGGAGATTGCGTGTTTCGTGTTCCTGCTCTTCTGATGCAAACCCACCTCACTGTCAGCACAGCACTCTGTGGGACCGCACTGGCACAGTGAGAGGGTGCCTTGCGATCCCTGTGTGATCCACAAGCATCCACTTCAAGGTCAGAGATTACTTCCATTTTACATTAGACAATGCACCAGCCTTACATCCAGTCCCCAGCCATGACTCGGCCTTGAATCATACATCACATCAAGTTGTGATATAAACACAAGAAACATGATTTACAGAAAAATAACCCACAAGTGAACCAGGTCTGAAAGATCACGTTCTGAACCCCACCCAAGCTGGTTCCAAGAGGCTATTCCATGATCTCTACCCGCAATGGTAGGAGGATGCTAGGGAACATGTCCTCCCAAAAGTACAGCCCGCCATGTAGTCTCACCAGTCCTGGGAACACTTTCTGCAGTATGCTAAATAGCTAGTTTTTACAAAGAGGTTGTACCTGCTCTTAGAAGGCACATTCTTTAATAGCCACTTAGAAACTAATTTGACAATTAAAGGGCCCGGTATCAGAACAGCAAGAAATGAGGCAGAGATCCAGACCATGCTCAGAACTCAAGCTCATGGTTTCGTCACCACACTGTGCTGTAAATCTTGGCAGCCATGCTTTATCCAGTCCTATGGATTAGAAGGGGGTGATATCAAGTTGCCAGGCAGCAGGCTTAACACTTAAAATGAAATGCTGATCTGAAATGGTTCAGTTTACCAGCAGCAAGACAGCAACCTGTTAAGCCAGTGACCCAGCTGATTGTGTTGGGAATTTGGACAGAAAGTGGGGCTAATCTGCTCAAGCTGCTGAAGTAGAGAATAACACTGATGTTGGATGATAAGTTAGGCTAAGTAATGCAGTGTGACAATCTGTTCAAATCTCTTAAATTTGCTGCTTGTAATGTGATTTGCTGCCTGCCTAATGCAATTATGCAACAAAGTCCCAGAAGCATGACAATGAGGTTCTAAGCAGATCTGAAAGACGACTTACTCAAACTAGACAAGGTGATGACATGGGACAACATTTACACTGGTATGATCTATACTTCACCCTCCATTCCTAGTCTGAGAAAGCCTGGTGGAATGCCCTTTCCCTCTTGGCTGCTGATCCATTTTATGTCGGAACCACTTGCTTTTACAAGTGCTGCCATCCTTGATGCCAAAGTCATCAGGACTGAACAAGCCCAACCTGCCTTCTGATACAGGATGAGTGCAATAAAATTCCTCAGCCAACTGGTTGGCGCTGTTCATTTGATTTAAACAGTGGACAAAAAAAAAATCTCTGGTTAGGGTAATGTGATAATGAATGATCATCTCCTTTGTGCCCAAATATATGGATCACATGTAACACTTCGGCATTTTTTTGGGGGGAGGGGGATTTGATTGTTAAAGTACTGGTGCTCATGCCCAATCCCTAAACAAACCACAGTTTTTGGAGTACTTCCCGGACACTTAACCTAACAGCTGTCTGTAGCTCTTCTGCAGTGTGTATCCATGGTGCTCTTTTGCATTAACGTTGTCTGTACCAGAAAGCTGCCCTGTGTTTCCACTGTTTTGAGTTCTGCAGTGGAGGCTTGCAGCACTCCTTTCCTCTCCCTCAGGTGAGCAGGGAGACTCTGAAGTCCACTGGGCCCAGGTCAACGGTGCTCAGAAGATATCTGGGCACATCTTCCAGTCCTGGGTGTCCTTGCACTCCCAGTAGCCACCTTTGTAAACAAACATGTCCTCTCCACTGATGGGGTCCTCTTTCTTCTCAAACCATACTGGTTGGTAGGGTTCATACTCGCTGCCTGTAAAAGAAGGATCGTGTATTGTGACAATGTCTTGCACAATTTCAGGACATCCAACAAGGCCTTCACAGCCAATGAAACCGTTTTGAAATGACAGCCAGTGTTATAACATGGGAAACACAGCGTGCAATGTGTACAAAGCAGTATTCCCTGGACTCCCATCCTAGATATCTGTTTGAGTCTTCAAATCCAGTGACCTAAATAACAGGTAAGAGTGATGCCACCTGAGTTAATGCTAAGACAGCAGAGGAAAGCACCTTTTTATACTCCCAGCAATAAGTCATTCCCAATATTTCCAGCATGCCCTCTTTCCGTGGAGTGATATTTTCCTTCTCACATAACTACTTGAGGTTACAAGACTTCAGAATTATCTTCCTTTTCTGTGAGGATTATTGCATTTTTAAGTCTGACCTCTGGGGGAGATGCTCGTTTTCCTTGGAGGTCTACACGTTAAGGCTGAAGCTCTGGGGTCAGAGGTGAAAGTTCAGTGTTCTGAGACACCTCACCAGCACCACCTGGTGGTACTCCCAGTTGCAGCTGAGCCACAACAAGCACGCAGTTGATCCTCACCTTCCTCCGCAGCTGTGGCGGCCTCTGCCTCTCTCAAGCGCCGCACGGCTCTCTGCTTCTCCTCCAATCGCTGCTTTTCCACGTTCGCCTCCTCCCAATCACCATTCTCCATCAGACGTTGATCTGGCCGCAAGCGACTGTCAGTTGGAGCAGTTCCGCTCTCCATTTCATTCAGGGTCAATGCCAGTTCAGAAAAGTAGTACATGTTTTCTGCATTTTCTCTGCAATAGAAGAATTACCGATTATTGGGCATCTTAGCAGAGCAACCATATTTGTGTGGCCTTGGAAGAGGTTCTTGCATAGATTCAATAGAATGATTTAATGGGTTTTGTTATGATCACAGGTTCTTTTATTGGACTTTTAACCCATTGATTGCACGAGGTTGAATGTGGTCTAGTTGAGGTATTTGCAGAAGAACTATTTTCTCTGGTGGAGAACATCAGAATAAGAGGGTGGATTTTTCAAATTCAAGATGGGCCATTCAGGGTTACAATCAGGAAATGCTTCTTCAGACAAGGGTGGTGAAAAGCTGGAACTCACTGGGTCAGTTTAAAATCTTTATGACAGAGATCAATAGGCTTTTACTGATTTACTTTGTTGGGTATTGAGGGATACAGAGGAAAAACAAATTAATTGAGTCGAAGTATGAATTAGGAAATAATATTTAGGATTGAAATGAATGGTAGAACAAGCTCAAAAGGACTGAATGGCATAATCTATTTCACATTCTCAGGGCTCTTGTAGGCCTGAAACCATAAGGTGCAGAATGTTGCGGTGCTGGGTGTTACCTTACATGTCATTAAAAGTAACAATGACTTCACTTGTACATCATGATGATACTAAGGCTTTAAGGAGTACATTTTGTTCTGGTTTTTTGTGAAGAAAGGCTGAGACAGAGGTACAGAGTCATCTGCTCAAAGCCAATAAAGTAAACAGCTTGTGAGGCTTTGAGCATTTAAAAAAAAGTTGGAACAATAGAAGCAGCCTAGATGGGTGGGGTCAAGCTCCTACAGAACCAGGAGTTTTAGTTTTAGCTTTTTGCAGTTGCTAAAATTGCATGGGAGACTACCTATTTGACTGAATTTGCTTTTGCCAAGGGTGTGTTTAAGGAATATTACTATATTGGAACAGTTAATTAGTTGCAGCATATATAAAATTATTGTTAAGCATTTTTATAAGCATTTTATTAAGCTAAGCCAATTTATTTTATTTTTATTTTGTATTTTTACACTATAGTTAAAATTAAGTGTGTTTTGCTTAAAGTTGCATAGTTTGACCAATAGAATTGCATCTGGAATGCCATGCCTTAATTTTACATTTAAAATAAGGAGGGTCTAGGCTATCTTTGTAATATATGGAGGGGGTTTAGTCCAGTACATGACAATATGAAGTACAGTCACAAGATTAATCTGCATTCGTACATCATCTTTTGTTCTAGAGTCGTTACGGAAAGAACAAAAAATGAATGAAAGAATGAACAGCAAGGCATGTGTGTGGGATACGGGATGTGATTAAAGGTTTGGCTGCAGATGGTGCCACAATGAGGAGATTTGGGAGAGAATTCTGATATGTGAGCCAAACAGCTGACTACTATGGTGAAGGGAAGGATGGACAGAGTGGAAAGAGTAGGGTTTCAGGAGGGGTAAATGGTTGGATGACACTGTGGAAATAAGGTTGCCATGTAGTGATGGGATAGTCACGGTTAGGCACAGGGAGACTGTAAACAGGGTTGAGCTGGATTTTGTGGATATCAGGGTAGATCCAGCTGAATTTTGAACAGGGTTCCAAATAATGAAGGGTAGAAAGTTGGAATGGAAAGTAAGATACTGGAGAAATAGAAATATACCAATAGTCTACAAAAGTTACACTGACACTCGGGACTAGGTGGAAATGGAGGCAAGCCACAGTGGAGTAAGTGGTTTCAGTGTTGAGTGGAATGTAGTCTTGGAGGTCTGTAGGCAACCTCACCCATGTGCATTGATAATCCACGGTTTCATTTTCTCTGGACCGTCATCCAGATGCATGCATGATCAGGCAGTTTGAGGTCCCAGGCCTCAGAATAGTGTTTCACAATAGATGGGTTGGGGGTTGGAGAGTGTGAGGGCAGTCGTCGGGAGATGGAGTGATCAAGGTTGGGAGAACAATTTGGGATGACGTTACTCTCTCAGTAAAGGTTAAATGCTGCAATCTGACTGTTACATTGTCTGAAATATATGATTAGGTACAAGAAATTCACCATACTGATCTACACAGCTTATAGGAATTTCCAACAGGGTAAAAGGTTCACAATGCTTCACCTCCTCCTGTTGGATCTTTCATATAATTCTGCAAACGTCTCTGAAAAGATCATTTTGTGCATGGTTCAATAACAATGCACCATGACGGACTCATTGACTGAGATGATGGCGATTAAGCAGGGAGGAATCTGCTGTCCTCTCCTGGGGTCTGGCCTACATGTGACTCCAGACCCCCAGCAATGTGACTGACTCTTAACTGTCTTTTGGGCAACTAGGGATGGGCAATAAATGTTGGCCCAGGCTATGACACCCTCATCCCATGCAAGAGTTAAAAGAAAATCATCACGCCTTTATGTAAGTGAAAGGAAGGTTACGAAAGGGTTAATATCTCAGTAGAGAAGAGACTCTCTGGTGCTCAAGTAGAATTGGGAAGAAGTGGGTGAAGGGGTTAATCCCTTTTGGTGGAAACAGGTTCTGCAATGTCACGTTAGAATGTGTTACAAGCAAGTGCAAGGATTAATCTTCCCACTGATAAATCGGTTTAGTACAGGCGGTGTATGTGGATCCATGAGTAGACTTGCATCATAAAATCTAAAAGAATGAGGGAGGCCCTTTGATGGCTCTTGGAAAGAGGACACAGTCATGCATTAGTGGTTAGCCTGTGACTGCAGCACAGTGTACTCGGCAGATCTACAATGCACAGTGAGCTTGCAAAATCAGCAGCTGATACTCACGGAAGTGCATACTTCCTCCACAGCACTTTGGGCGGCAGGGTCTGGTAGACTGTTTTCTGTTTGCCCTCGCAGCTGGTCCCATCTTGACTGCTCTCCACGACTTTTGCAAATTCCATCTTCTCATCCCATGTCCCCGACAAGATGTAAGTGGCTCTGCCTTCGGAGTCTGTCACTACACCTGTCACCTAATTGCACCAGGAGACAAACGTCCTTTTATCACATTACTACAAACTTCCCCAAATTCAGAGAGAGGAGACATTTATTGCATCAGTCTAGCCATCCCTCCACTTTCTATCATTGTGTTTCATCATATTTCCCACTGAATTGAGTATGGAAGGAAAGCTTACAGGAGGTAGGGGTCACTGCACAGGGTGAAACTTTTCCAAATCCTATCTGCACCCAGTTCTAACTACAGCATATGAACAACTTTTCTTCTGTGCCACCTTGGACACCAGCTTGCTCAGTGTTCCCGGTGTACCATCACAGTAGGTATCTGCGAACTTGGGCTGTGCTATACCACTCAACACATTAAGCCCAATCAAAGTTCAACACAAACAAACACTCTCCGAGCCAAGCATTGTTTAGGTGAATAGAATAGATGCCTATAGGGAGAACGTAGATCAGCAAATGAAGGAGAAAGATATGGAAGGGTATCGTGAAACCAGGTGACCTTTTGTGGGAGGAGGTTCATGTAGGATTTAAACATCGACCTTCCCAGTCATACAGAGGGGCCAGTTTGTGTGCTGCAAATTGTTTTTAGTTTTATATTCAGCCTTTGTTTACTGTGCAGGCCCTGAAATTCCATGTGAAGTGGAAGAATCCCAAGAGACAAAGGGGCTAGTGGAGAAATGAGGCAACCGACTGTCCTCTTGGGCCTCCAACAGGAGAACTTAAGCTGCAACATCAGGACCCTATTTAACAGAGACTCAAATTTTATATCATTGGCCATGAGCTCACTGCCCAAGTCAGTTGACGATTAGAAAGCTATCAATTTTGAGTAGATTTTTGCTTTTCTGATTTTTGCTTAGTTGAGCTGTACACAAATGCATCTTCCATTCAAGACTAGCTACACTCTGCATATCTCGAAGTGGAACGCAGCTGATCCATGATTTGGGTCCATCATATTACCTTTCAGGGAACAATTAAACATATATGTAATTTAGACTACCACGTTACTTAAATAAGTCTCCATTCCCTTCTTTTTGCTAAACTGTACATTGAACAGACCAGGTGATGAAAGCAGATTACCAAAAAGAAATTTGGACAAAAGCTTGAAAACATTGCAGGATCTGAAGAGGAGGAGATGGAGACTAATTATATAGCTCTTTCAAAAGGTCAGTACAACATGAGAGCTCGACGGAATCCATTCAGCCTATGTGATTCTCTGAACAGCCTTTAGCCACAGACTGAGTAAGACAATCTCCCAAAATTTCTCCATATCCCATTAAAAACACCACGCTCTCTCCGGGAGGCAACAAACTGTCTCCAAACAGAGGGGGAAAGAGACAGCTAAATTTAACTGTAAATGGTTAAAAAAAAAGGTAAGGTTAGAATCTTAGAAATCCAGTTGAAATGAAAGCTAAATTTGTAGAGAGAGAATCTTCTCTGTTTTTAAGCAAGCTCTATGGTAGGATCATGGGCTTAGACAAAGAGTATATAGAGAAAGGTGCAGTCTACAACTTTCAATAATGCACCTTTTATGGTAATGCATCATTTCTGGTGACAATTACCAAGGTTCTTAATGAAATAAAAACAAATTTCTGGTGAAATTCTGCAGCTCAGGAGAAGGGAGTGGAACAGGTCCCCTCGCCAACATTAGCAACCCCTTGTCTTTGGCTCTGAGCCCCCTCACAAACTGTTCCATTTGCTCCTCCTTCCCTCTGAATATATCATAAAAAGCAGTTTTCCAACCCCTTTCATTCTGAGGTAGTGTTGTATTGCATTTATTCCTCTCTCACAAATCCTGTCTGACTTGCTGAGTTTCTCCAGCATCCTGTGTGTTTGTTTCAGACTTGCAGCATCCACAGTTTCTTAATTTTATTTGAAGATCCTTAACTAACTTAGGGATTTCAATATCCATGCACAAAGTTGCAAACAGCGGAAAGTTTAAAAACCCACTTTCATATAACAGTTACATCAAACAAAAAGTTCCTGGCATTTAGCCAATGCTTTTCCCAATAAAGTATCAAGGCAGACTATGAGGTGGCACTCACCTTTCTGGCACATTCCCGCGAGAAGTAGCTGTAGGGACTGAATTTGAGTTGACACTTGTCCTTCGTCTCGTTATTTATGATTTCGATCTCGCCTGACTGAAGGACAGACAATATGGTTATACACAAGATGTGTAACAACCTTTTAACCATAAGTGCAATTGATTGATGTCCCACAGTTGAGTGAGAACTAGATCTGATATACTGAGCTATCTAAAAGCTATCTAAAAGCATTTTTAATGATTAGTGATACATATGCACTAGCTCAGTCTGCACAGAGGCCCTCACTTTATAAACTGGACTAATCCCATGTTTGTACTTCTGCTGTCTGTAGGGTGGCTGAGGAGTCTATCTGGAAATGACAAAGTGAAGTCCCAGTCTTTTCCTTGAGTTTGGGAACCCATGAGCAAAGATGAACTTTGTCTTAATTTTTTTCATATTTGATTTCTGTTATTCATACAGGTGCCAGAGTCTGGGGACTTTTCACTGTATTTTTTGTAAAAAATACAAGTGAAAATAAATTACTATTATATTCTATTCTATTCTATTCTATTCTATTCTAGGATAACACTTGGATTTTAATGAACAAACCATCAAATTCCCACCACTATGTATGTTTATGTGGAATGGCATTGATTATCAAAATTTTTAAAGCACTTTGTTCAGAAATAAATGATAGAAAACTTGAGCCCAAACCACAGTTCGACTTCAGTTTTGACTTGGCAAAAAGTGGTAATTACTTAATTATTGTAACTGGAGCTGGTTTTGTGAACTGCTTTTTGAGTCTTCCTTCAAACTGTTCATAATTATTTTGTAATGAATTGGGGAACCATGACATGATGTTTCCTCTTTCCTCCACAGCCATCCTATATCCTGAAATCAGAGGGAAATCCAGAACCAATAAAGGAAAAACTGTTTGGAATTACAACTCCTCTTCAACTTTGACCATGGAATGGTGTTATTGCTTTGGTTTACTAAGGAATGCTTATACCATCTCTTCTCAGGCCTCGAAGTCATATGAAGACCACACAATATTAACACAGTGCTAACTGAGATGTAGGCTGAAACTTTATTGCTGGAACAGCACAGCAGGTCAGGCAGCATCTAGGGAACAGAAGATTCGACGTTTCGGGCACATGCCCTTCTTCAGGAATGAGCAGAGAGTGTTCAGCAGGAGAAGATAAAAGGTAGGGAGGAGGGACTTGGAGGAGGGGCGTTGGAAATGTGATAGGTGGAAAGAGGTCAAGGTGAGGGTGATAGGTCGGAGTAGGGTGGAGGCGGAGAGGTCAAGAAGAAGACTGCAGGTCAGGAAGGCGGTGCCGGGCTGGAGGGATTCGGCTGAGACAAGGTGGGGGGAGGGGGGATGAAGAAACTGGTGAAGTCCAAGTTCATCCCCTGTGGTTGGAGGGTTCCCAGTCGGAAGATAAGACGCTCCTCCTCCGACCGTCGCGTTGTTGTGGTTTGGCGGTGGATGAGTCCAATGACCTGCACTCTCTGCTCATTCCTGAAGAAGGGCATGTGCCCGAAACGTCGAATCTTCTGTTCCCTAGATGCTGCCTGACCTGCTGTGCTGTTCCAGCAATAAAGTTTCAGCTTTGATCTCCAGCGTCTGCAGACCTCACTTTCTCCCCTAACTGAGATGTAGACTCTGCCCAAGACCAGTCCCAATGCAATACCACTCCAGCAATGTACGCGTGTGTTTTGTACATTCAATTCTTCCCTTATTCTCCAAGCTCTGCTTCCCAAAGCCAGCAATTGTTGCTAGATTGCTCTGCTTCGGAGTGGGATGCAAATCTCAACCAAACCCAAGCTCGTCCTCACCCAACATTGAAACAACTACATGCCTCAAAAGTCCGAGAATGCAGGGGCCAATTATAACATCTGTCATTTCTCCACGTGAGATTACCTGGCCCAGAATAGACACTGCACCTTACTTAGGTGTACATGCTGCACATACAGCATTTGGGACATGATGTATTAGCCTGGTTTGCGATCTTTTCACAATAGGTGTATGTTGCAAGTTATGCATGGAAGATAGGAACAGCAGTAGACTATTCACTCCCCTAGATCTGTGCCATCATTCAATTAAGCCATGATTTGCACTTCATTCATCCACCTTAGCTCTGCATCCCTTCATCTCCTACTGAACAAAATCGCTTCAATCTCAGTTTTGAATGCATAGTTCGATGAATTTTAAAGGTCTGCTACACTGTGATGTTCTTCTTGATCGGCCTAGCTGAATCTCTCTTTCCTGATTTCCCCAGCAGAGGAACTAGTCTCTGTGGCCATAAAATCCTTGCCATACATTGTATACCTTAATCAGACCATCCTCAATCTTCTATACTCAAGGGCTACAATCCAAGTTTATGTAACGTGTCCTTGTAAGTTAACCTTCTAAGTCCCAGTCACATGGAGTTGGCCCAATCCATTCCCCATGAGAATGACGACAACTGCATGCATGGCTACCTTTTTAGAAGTTTGCTGTCAGGATGAGAGCATCGTTGACAAGGTTAGCCTGAAGTCCCCATTCATGATTGTCCTCGAAAAAGCCACCTTTTTGAACTAGTGTAGGTATAGCCACAGTGCTGTTTGTGAGCGAGTCTCTGAATTTGACCCAACAACAGTGAAGGCATGTATAAACAAGTGAATTAGGAGAAATAGGTCATTTTCCCAACTAGCCTACTCTGCTATTCTATTCAATGAGATCATGGCTGATCTAATTGTGGTTCAACTCTACATTCCAACCTACCCCAATAACTCTGGACTAATCAGGAAGTCAATTTACCTCTGCTGTAAAGTGTTCAATAACCTCACTACCATTCTCTGTAGCAGAATTCCAAAGACACTCAACTTTTAGAGAAAAATATCCCTTGCAAATTCTCCTCTTAAGTGGGAGGCCCTCTCGTTCTAGTCTCTCCCACAAGGGGCGACATCTTTTCAGCATCCACCCTGTCAAATCTTGAACTGTAAGACAGTTCCAAAACAAGATGGTGTTTGTTTGCTGCCCTTGTTTTTCAGGTGGAAAACATTCTCAAACATTGTGGCAGTGTTCAACAAAATTTGCCACTCCTCCGATACTGACACAGCTCGTCAATATACAGAAAGACAACATACAGACTCAGGCTGTTAAGTTGCGCAATGTTGTACAAAGTACCACCCAAGGGCCAGGTAATGTTGTCAGAGTCCATAGTCTTTACAGCATCTAATGGTTTCAGCCATTTTGCGATAACATGTCCAGTGGTTCGAATTGGTTTAACTGGCAAATGTGATGTTGGGGATCTCGGGAACAAGGCCAGATAGATGATCCATTTAGCATTTCTGGCTGTAAAAGTTCACAAATTCTTTAGCCTTGTCTTTTGCACTCATGTGCAAAGCTGCCCCATCACTGAACCTTCTACTTGGGCTAATTGTTCAATTCAGGATGGCAGAATTTTAATACAACTTTTGGTTGTGAAATCTCTTGGTTTTGCATTCTGCTTTGGCTGTTTAGAGTGCGTGTAATCCTGTGCTGTATCTTATCCAGGTTGATCTGGGTGTATTTGATGCTGCTCTGAGCATGCCTTCCTGCACGCTTTGTTGAGCCAAGCTTGATGGTAATGATAGAGTGAAGGGTATGTTGGACCTTTAGGATACAGATGGTAGTCGGCTACTGTTATGGACCAGACCAGACCCCTCAAAATATTTTAAGAAGGTAGTCTACCCCCTAACGTTTTCTTATTTTAAAGGCAGATGTGGATATTCCAGGTGTGATGCAACTGGTCAAACCACTCAGCTTTAAACAAAATATAAATTTATTTAAACACTACAGTTGAAACACGAACAAAAGAAAACTGAATTTAGAATAACAACTATTGGAAAACTTAACTGAGCCGGCACAGCAATGCACTTAAGGAGCTGTTCCAATTCCCATAACATACTCCTTGGCAATAGGTAAAATCAAACACAGGTTCGTACAGGCAGGAGAGATTGCAGAGAGAAAAGTTAGTCAAGAATCATCTGCTGAAGCTTGAAACATTTCTCTGGACTGCAACAGTTTCTCTGCTACAGTTAAACCAGCAGCTTCTCACTGTTACAACTAAACCAAACTAGGAAAAAACCTGAACTGGGAGAACTGGCCACTTCTTGCCAGTAAAGTAGACATTTTAGCATCTCTGCCTTTACGATGTGCCTTGAGAAAAACCAAAGACAATATAACCATTTTGAAGTGACAGCATCATCACAGCTATAACTCTACTGCTGGGGATGGTCCACTATACTTATTATCCGAGTCCACTCGATTTAGCAGTGATAGTGACAGACAACATGCTGAGGGCTGGTAATTTCTTGATCATTAACAAGTCTACCTTTCATTTGAGATTTATGAATTAATTGAAGTTAAATTCCCCCCTTTGGTCTCTTGCCTTCGGGACAAAGGCCTGGCTCTCTGGATTACTCATCTGTACCATTACCACAACATTGCTTTTCTACCTCCAAAGGAGCGATTTCTCCTGCCTTTTCCCATTTCCATGCTTCATTAATGGATGCATACTGAGGAAGTTTGATGATGACCCACTACTTAGTCCAATGACCCTTTCTGTAGTTACTTCAACTTCCTCACATTTAACTCAATGAAATCAATTTCTGTTCTGAGCCATAAGAGAGTTTAAAAGTGTTTTACGCTGCTCAATCTGACCTGGTCAATCCATAGTTTGCCCACGATGATGTTGTGCACTGTGGAAGTGACCTTCCTCCACATATAGTGGTGACCCCCAGAGTTGAACTGTAAGTGGATAGCACCTGTAGACAACAAGAGGTAGCTGGAATCATTACAGACAGGAAACAGGTCTCCTTTCATTTGAGGATAATTCATACATTCTAACCTCCATTGTACCAGAACTGATGGCGGAGAGCCTCAGTCAAGTGTTCAGACAGGAACGAGGTCTGGCTCCCTGACAATGCAGCTAGCCTACTTGCTTAAACATCAGTGAGGATGATCGGACACTAGTCACAGAACAGTCCCAAGGTGTTATTTGACATTTTGCAAGAGTGAAATTGTGTTTGACTGAGAAATGAGGTAGAGTGGATATAAAACAGGTTTCAAATGAAAAACCATGTTGAGATGTATTAATCCAGATGCAGCAAGACAATTAGAATAACACTAAAATTACAGAATACAAACTTCTGACAGCTAATTACCCTGCACTGTTAGCTCAACTTTCCATTTTCACAGATGTGATTTGATCCGCTGAATGCTTTCAGCATTTCCTGGTTTTGTTAAACATTAACAAATGCTGACCGCAAGTTTGCTCGCTGAGCTGGAAGGTTCGTTTGCAGCCGTTTTGTGACCATACTAGTATGGTTACCCAGTGTGGTGATGAAACATCTGAAAACAAGCCTTCCAGCTCAGCGAGCAAACTTACATCCAGAACTCAACCTGAGCTACAAATCTTCTCAAAATTCATTAATGAATGCTTTTGTGCAGGGTGGAGGCAGGCAGGAATGATTTTTGGTGTAAATTCCAATGAGGGCCTAATACAACAGCTAACTTCACTTGTTTATTTTCAAGTTGCAAACAACACATTGTACGTTCTCCTCTTTTAAAGCAGGGTCCATTTTTCTCATTTTCAGACCACAGTACAAATAAAAGAATGTGATTTTTTGCAAGCTAGTCAATTTTCAACCAGTAAAAGGATTGAAGAGTGCTTGGGTGAATAGGAGATACCCTGGGAATGATTAGAATATCCAGGAGACAAGCGAGAGATATCCAGAGAAACTCTCCACTCCACAGGACGATCTGCATCCCACATATTACTATGAAAAAAGGATTGTTGACAAAGCAATCATGCAATTTTTATTTTCCAGGACATAGGGCGGCACGGTGGCTCAAAGGGGCGGCACGGTGACACAGTGGTTAGCACTGCTGCCTCACAGCGCCAGGGACCTGGGTTTGATTCCCACCTCAGGCAACTGACTGTGCGGAGTTTGCACATTCTCCCAGTGTCTGCGTGGGTTTCGTCCGGGTGCTCCGGTTTCCTCCCACTGTCCAATGATGTGCAGGTCAGGTGAATTGGATGTGCTAAATTGCCCGGAGTGTTAGGTGGATTAGTCAGGGGTAAATATAGGGGAGTGGGTTTCTCTTCGGCAGGTCGGTGTGGACTTGTTGGGCCGACGGGCCTGTTTCCACACTCTAGGTAATTTAAAAAATACAGCTTGCCAGACTGGGAGGGTGGCAAGTTGGAGTGGCACTAAATAATTGTTTTGCATTGAAAGTATTTCAGAAACCTGAATGATCAGGATTAGAGGAAACAAAAAGACAAGTTTTAATTTTCTGGGGCTGCAGGCAAAAGTGTGGGACAAATGGAAGAGGAGCTTTTCTGCAGACAGCAAACTCTCAAGTGAGAGGGGGCAATGGTTTGATACTCAGACCTTTGTCCTGACTGCTAATCATGATTAGCAATCTGCTGCCCACACTGAACTCAGTGGCAGATGGCTAGTGTTTGGAAGGCTTTTTGGTAATTTTGTGACAAGCCTTTTAAACCAAGTCCTTCTTATTCTAAGAGAATAGCTTTCCCCAGCAGGGTCTCACATGGACAAAGAGCACTGAAAATCTCCTTCTTGATAGAAACAAAATACAACGGTTACCATTTCATGAGAATTTGCCAAGCACAGCCCAATATAACAGGAATGCTGATCCTTAATCATATTCACTCCCTAGCAGAAGAGCTATAACTAAGAAAATTTCATCGACAAACAGAGACCTCTCATTAAGTCTAATAAAACCTTGAGATGTGCTTCTGCGAGGGAGACAATTCTTTTAATGCAAACAGTGCCCCTCAGTAATCTCACTCTTCCTGCTTGGAGGAATATAATAGACTGCGTTGGTGAGACCCTTACCTAGAGGCATGATGGAGAGGTACTTCCCACGGAATTTGCTCGCAATGGTGATTTCCTGCCATAGAGTCCAGCCGTATTTCGAATAAACATGGTGGGCAGCAGCAGGGGGATGGTGGCTCACCTGCAAACAGGAGACACACATACACCTAGGTCAGGTCAGGAACAGATGCGACAGTATTGTAAGCAGGTTGTTCAGAGTTACACCATCTTAACATAGAGTACTTGACCTGCAGAGATAGAGAAGCAGGAAACAGCTACAGCACTGAAAACTATGGGGCAAATTAAACCTATTGGACCCTTTGGGAATCTGGTGAGCTCGATACAATGCTGGAGTTCCACTCTAGCCTGTTTTAATTTCCATTGAACTCAGTGACGTGTAGTGTTGGGCAGGAAGTAAAACTATGTTCCACCCTGTCCCTTTGGAATTCCTGTCCAGTGAGTTAGTTTATAAAAGGATCCCTGTTGATTTTAAGACCAGCAGGATTTTGACAAGCAATACCTTTGATGTGAGAGATACGGTAACAGAGTCACAGAGCTATAAAGCACAGAAACAAACCCTTTGGTCCAACTTGTCCAGACTGACCAGATATCCGAAACTAATTTAGTCCCATTGCCAGCATTTGGCCTATCTCCCTCTAAACTCTTCCTGTTCATGTATGTAACCAGATGACTTTTAAATGCTGTAATTGTACCAGCCTCCATTACCTCCTTGGCAGCTCATTTTATACAGGCACGAACCTCTGCGTGAAAAAGTTGTCCCTTAAGTTCCTTTTAAATCTTAACCCTCTCACCTTAAACCTATTCCCTCTATTTTGGACTCCCTTACTCTGGGGAAAAGACCTTGGCTTTTCATCCTATCCATCACATCATGATTTTATAAACTTCTATCCATCCCATCATGATTTTATAAACTTCTATGGTCACTCCTCAGCTTCTGACGGTCCATGGAAAGTAGCCCAAGCCTTTCAGGCTCTCCCTATAGCTCAAACCCTTCAACCCTGGCAAAATACTTGTAAATCTTTTCTCAACCCTTTCAAGTTTCACAACATCTTTCCTATAGCATGGAGACCAGAATTGAATGCAAAAGTGGCCTAACCAATGTCATGTATAGCCGCAACATGACCTCTCAACTCCCTATACTCAATGCTCTTACCAATAGAGGCAAGTGTACTAAAGCTTTCTTCACTACCCTGTCCACCTGTGACTCTACTTTCAAGGAACAATGAACCTGCACCCCAAGGTCTCTTTATTCGACAACACTTTCTAGAACCTTACTATTATGGGTATAAGTTTTGCCCTTATTTGCCTTACCAAAATGTAAAACCTCTCATTTATCTAACTCCATGTCATGCTGACGAATGAAAATCCTTCCATTTTATACCAAGGCTCACAATCGAACATTCCTAAAGGCAGGGGATGAGATGGGACATAGTAAAACTCCTTCGTGCTTTTGTTTAACTCCAATCTTAGCAGATGCCCTTTTTCTGGAGATTTTAGATAGTGCTATGTTTTCACTTATTGCTTTGTCAGTAAAGTTTACGGCCTCACTGAATGCATGCAAGTGGCTTGTGATACATCAACCCGAGAGAACTGCGCCCTAAAACCAGCTGCATTGAATGCAATAGTACAGGACAGCAGGGAATCTCAGGAAGAAACAGTGAAGCACTAGCGATAGAAAAAACTCAATGCATTGGAAATGGAAAGAGAGCGAGCGAGCAATAGATGGCAATGGAAAGAGCGAGCGAGAGAAAGAGAGGTGGAGATACAAATGCAGAAAGGGCAGGAGATGGAGGGATAGGCAGAAAGAGGCATATTGGAAGAAGCAGCACTTGGGGATTGCAAGAAAAGAAACAATGAGCAACTGGGGTCAAATGATTTGAGATGGAGGGAGGGACACACTGAGGATTGGAGTTGGAATAAAAGAGTGATAAACTGGAATTGGAGGAATGGATATATAGAGCTACAAAAATTTAATTGATGGACTACAAAAGGAATGGAAGAGTTAACTGTAACTTGATAGGATAGAAATAGAAGATATGTTTATGATACTCACAAGCTGGGGAGTACATTCTTTGATAAAACTAGAAGGAACTTACCCCATTTAATGAGAAAGATATGTTGGTTAAATTAAGATGAAGAAGATGCCTATGTATTTTGAAATTTACTAATCCAAAATAACCTAAATGAGAAAATACATTCTAATTTGTGCATGAACACGGAGTACTCAAAGATGTATATTCATTAGCTGTACTCATTGGGGACAGTAATTATATGCTTTTCAATAGGATCTTATTTATAGATATGAAGATTCTGATTGCAACTTTCAGTGAAATGATGCAGTAGGGAATATACATTACCAGTTTCTTAATACTCAGAGGTTAACAGCCTATTTAGCCCCGTAGATCTATGTAATAACTAGGTCAATTAACGATTTGAAAACAGTCCCATTATTTTGATCATTTAGTAACTGATGGGAAAACTGAGGTGGATTTATTGGTCATCCCTTTGTCAGTGTTTGAAAAATGTAACCTCAAGTCTCCTACCAATTGCAGCAGTGGCTGAGTTACTGTCCTCTTCCCTCAAGTCGCAGTTGAGTTGCAGCAGAAATTACTGATGAATTTCTCTTCTGTCTACTGACCATATGGATCTCACATGAAACACATGTGGGCAGGCCCAGTGCAACACCTTGCAAGAGAGGACTGGCCCCACAAAATTAGTCCAAGATATAACACAGCTTGTGTGGGGTTATCTGAAATGGTGATGGTTTTCTAAAGACAAGACTGAATAGAAGATTTTTTTGGCACACGAACAAGTTAGAACTGGTTTGGGAATGCTAGGTGTGAGACTGTGCTTGAAATATAGGAGCTCTCTCATATCCTGGATAGTAACTGCCCTTAAAATGTTTGATCACAACATTTTCAAATAGAAGTTACACAAAAATGTGTCCAATTATTTCAAGATGATCCATCTCCTTCTCTCAGGTATGTATCGGACTGTACTGTCGATATTGAAAGCACTACTTTTAAAAATCTGTATTTAGAATCACAGGACTGACTTATAATCAAGATTGTTTTAAACAATACTGAAATTAGTCAATATCTAAACACATCTCTCAGATACATCGTCGAGTGACTTCCACTGAAATAGTCAACTGTTATTGCAGATAAATATGGCAGGCATTTTACACAGTCCAAAGACCCATTCAAAGCAATGAGATAGATGAGATTTTTGGCGACTTAGACTGTTGAAGGAATATTTATCAGGACAGTAGGACAACTTTCTGGACTTTTTCAAATTATGTCATGGATTCCTGTTTTCCACCTGGCCTAATGGAATAGGTAAGCAGTGCCTCAATTTAATATCGGAGATAGTGTCTGTCACAAAGCTAGTCTCTGTTTTTTCTAAAAGCTATTCCTTGGCTCAAGGATATCTTTCAGTGGGGCAATAAACTGGGCCGGACTCCCATCAGTCTGGTTTGGTACAAAGATTAAAAGAATTTTGAGAGGCCTTTTGTTTATATGTAAACAGATGAGACTTCAGGCCAAAGTGGTCATGCTTTAAAGGTGACCTGTATAAAGAAAGGGGAGTGGTCAGCTCTCTAGCTAGCTGAGCTGAGCTGAGCTGAGCCAAGCCAAGCAGTTTTAGTTTAGTCTTGAACTAGAAAGTTCAACAGGGAACTGTGTGGAAACTCACTCTCTCTCTCTCTCTCTCTTTCTGACTTCAACTTCAAACTGTGCGCATGTGTTCCATTTATATTGGTTTTTAAAGGGAGTTTGGTTTTGGGACTGTTGGGAACAGCATAATTAAGTCTAGCTGGATAGGTTGAGTTCTGTAGGGTTTCTTTATTCTGGTCTTTGTGTTTCATGGTGTATTTTTGTGAATAAATTTTCTTTGTCTGTTTTAAAATCTAGTAGTCAACCTAGTTATCTTACTCCGGGTAATTTTCACTGTGCACTTACTGAAACAAATTGCAAAGTTAGGTCTAGGCTTGCCTGCTTAAGAGTGGTCTGGCCTAGTTCATAACATGTCACTCTCACAGTGAAATGTTCCTCTGGAGTGCCAAATCCTGGTATACATATCTCTGAATGGTTGGCAACATTTTAGTAACTGAACCATTGTAATAAGTTCATGAAACTCAGGTGAAGAGACAAATTCATAGTTAAAGAGGTGAGATGTTGTAGTTTAGTGATATCATGTTTTGCATTCTAATTGTTTGCAGATTATAAAAGGAAGGGAAGACTGAAGAAAGCAGGGAGATCCATAATTGTGATTGTGGGAAATATTGAGGTAGAAGGAAAGGGCCCAGTTTACCAAAACCAGGAATCATAAACAGGACCATGAGATTTAGGAGCAGATCAGTAGGTTATTCAGCTCATTGAGGCTAATTCATTCAATAGGATCATGGCTGATTGGATGGTCTGCAACTCTACTTTCCTGCCTTATCCTCATAACCCTCACCTGACTCAAAAATCTGTCTGTCTCAACCTAGAATATACTTAATGACTCAGCCTTGACAATCTTCTATGGTAAAACAATTCCATTAATTCATTACGCTTACTAGAAAAAGAAATCCTCGTCTGTCTTATATGATTATGTCAAAGATTATGCCCTCTAATCCTAGATTCTCCCACAAAGGAAAACAACATCTACCCTGTCAAGGCCACTAAGAATCTTACATGTTTCAATAAGACCTCCATGCACTCTTCTAATTTCCATCTGTGGTCTGACTAGTGGCTAGTACAACTTTAGCAAGATCTCTCTATCTTTATGCTCCATTCCCTTTGAAATTAGGAACAAGAATTAGAAATAAGCTCAACAGTCCCAATTACCTGCTGAACCTGCATGCTAGCTTTTTGTGATTTATGCTCAAGGACATCTAAATCTCTCTGTACTGTAGCTTTCTGCAATCTCTTCCCATTCAATAATATTCATCTTTTCTACCTCCAAAGCACATAATTTTACATTTGTATTCTGTCAAGTGTTTAACTACTCACTTAACCTGTAGACTCCTCCTGTCCTCCTTAACACTTACCTTCCCACTTATTTCTGCTTCATCTCCAGACGTTGCAATAGTAGATTCACTTTTCTCTTACAAGTTATTAAAATATTATTGTAAATAACTGTAGCCCAGCATTGATCCCTGTGGCACTCCATCAGGAACAGGTGACCATCCTGAAAACTCCTCGACAATCTTTGTTTTCTGTTAGTTAGCCAATTCTCTATCTATGATATTACACTGTCCCAGACACAACGTGCCTTTATGCCACCAAGTTGCCTTTTGTCTGGCACCTTATTAAATGCCTTTTAGATATCCAAATATATGACAAAGAATTTGTTAGACATGCTCTCCCTTTCATGAAGCCATGCTGATCTTGATTTTATGTATTCCAAAATGTTCCCCTGTTACATCCTTTATAACAGACTCTAACATTTTCCCAGGATGGATGTTAAGCCAACTTGTCCACAGTTACCTGTCTTTTGTCTCCTTTTTTGACTAAGGAAACTATTACATTGGCAGTTTTCCAACCTTCCAGCATTTTTCCCAAACTGCAAGAACTTGGAAGATTACTATCAGTGCATTATCTCTGTAGCTACTTCATTCATAATTTTATGATGCAGCCTATTAGGTCCAGGGGATGTATTTAATCCCATTAGTTTTCCTAGTACTTTGTCAATAGTTATTGTGTTTATTTCCTTGCTCCCCCCACCACCCACTTTAGCCATTGATTATTTAGTATTTTTGGGATGTTATTAATATCCTCTAACATAGAGATTGATGCAAAGTACCAACTTGACTCCTCTGCCTTTCTTGGTTTCCCATTACTATTTCCCCAGCATTGTTCTTTTTGAAGCCTGTTTTTACTTTGGGGTCTCCCTTCCTATAGTACATATTTAAAGAAGCTCTACCTGTTTGATTTTATATCACTTGCTGGTTTGCCCTCAAAGTTAACATCCTCCCACTTTATTTTATTTGGCCATCTTTCGTTACCTTTTTAAGCTTTCCCAATCCTTTGGTTTACCATTAATGTTTGCCATATTCTTTTTCATTTTGATATTATCCTTAACTTTCCCAGTTAACTAGTTGGTTTATCCCCTTCCTAGTTTCCTTCTTTCTCACTGGGATATATTTGTAAAATCATAAAATATTTTGTTAAATGTCTTCCATTGTTCTTCAATCTACTTTTCTGCTAAATTTCTTCCTCAGTTTGTTCCAGCCAACTCAGCCTTTTAGGTTTAGCCGAGATGTTTCCAAACCAACTTTCTCACTCTCAAACTGAAGGCCAAGTTCTACAATATTATGGTCACTAGTCCCTCGGAAATCTCATGCTCTGAGAACATTTGTAAAAGCTGCCTGATTACAGATTGCCAGATCCAAAATAGCTGACCCCTTGTTGGATACAACAAAACTATTTCAGCAAACTGTCCCAAATACAGTGTGTGAATTCTTCCTCATGGCTAATTTGGCCAATTGATTTTCCCAGTTTACATGATGATTAAAGTATTGCCATTTCTACATGCCCTCATTATCTCCCAATTTATTCTCTGAAACAGTATAACTATTGTTAGGTGGCCTTTAAACTTCGTCATCAGCACCTTCTTCATCTTTTTATTTCTCACCTCTAAACCATATGGATTCTATATAATCCAATCCTAGATAATTAATTACTATCGCACTTTTTCCAACCTATATTAACAAAGATACACTACAACACTTCCTTTTTACCCAACATTTTGAAAAGTTGCATACCTTTGAATATTTAGCTCCCAGCTTTGATCTCCTCATAACCTCATCTCAGTATTGGCTATAAGATCATATCCATTAAAGTCTATTCGTACCATTGATTAATTTTCTTTTGTACACCATGTGTATTTATGAGTTACTAATTTTGACTTTTTACTACTTTTTAAATGTTTGTCCCTTGTCCCTTCCTGTTCCACTTTGGGCATCATCATCAAAAGAATTGCCCTGTAATGCTGCCATATCTTTTTGCTTTGTAAGCGCATATACTGCCCCACTCCAGAATTGTCAGTTAATTTAAAGCCTTCTCTACAGCCCTAGGCATTCTGTTTGACAAGACAAGGGAAGGGTGTCCCAAAGGGACAGTTCCCTTCATTCCCAGTACTGGTGCTAGTAACCAATGAACTGAAACCTATTCCTCCCACAGCAATTGTTCAACCCAATATTTAAGGTCCATGGCTGTTTACCCTGAGCCACTTAGCCCATGGCTCAAATAATATTACTTTAGAGGTTCTGCTTTCTAACTTAGTTCCAAATGGTTCAAAATCTTTCAGCAGAACCTCTTTTCTAGTTCCATCAATGTCATTGGTACTAATGTAGACAACAACTGGATCTTTCTCCTCCCACTTTAAGTTGCCCTTCAACCTTCAAGCAAACGTCCTTAACTCTGGCACTCAGCAGACAATGCATCCTTCAGGACCCATATTCAAGGCTGCCTAAACCAGTAGCTATCTCCCTAATTATACTATTCCTTACCATGATTACATTTCTATTTCCTTTTCTCACTTGAATGGCTCTCTAGATCATGGTTCAGTGGTCAGTTTACTCAGTCTTTCTGCAGTTCCCACACTTCATGCACACAGCTTGTATCAATCTACCAACTGTTGGACAACGGGAGAGACAGAGGACCCTGGACAGCTGCCCCTTGGGAATCCCAAAAACCCAAGAAGAAATTCAGGAGTAACATCTTCACACAGAAAATGATGAAAACGTGATTATTTGCTACCACGAAATATTTTGGGAGCATGTATAGGTTTATTCAATAGGAATACAGATAAGTACATGTCAGAGATGGCAATAGAAGGATGTCATTATATAATTAATGATGTAGGCTGGGAAAAGGCTCATATGGAACATAAGCATAAAACATGTTAGGGCCAAGTGTTCTGTTTCTATGCTCTACATTCATGTATTTCTTGATTCTGTCCGAAGCTCTTTAAACAATGCATTTAATCTAGTAATGGATCCATTTAGGACTAATTTCTTCCAGGAATTCTGCAGATGTGTAAAATGAGTTGGTCTTTAATCTCTTTCTTTAGTCTGGGCTTTACCAAAGGATAGTCTGTAAAGTTGAATTTACAACCGAATGGCTAATCAGAACCTGTGACAGATGCTTCGGAATTGTAGAGTTACATCTTCATTAGGAAACAGGAAAGGGCTGCACCTAATTCTGCTACTTCTTTCAGCCTCTATCCCAGCCTGTTCCTTATCCCGGTCCCAAGCCTCCAACTCGGCATCGCCTTCTTGACCGGTCCATTGTCTTTCCCACCTATCCGCTCCACCCTCCTCTCTGACCTATCACCCTCTCCCCCTTCATCTACCAACTGCATTCTCAGCTACTTTCTCCCCAGCCTCACCCCCGTCCCACTTTATCTCTCAGCTCCCCCCCACCCACCCCCTCTCCAGCCCACACGCCTCATTCCTAATGAAAGGCTTATACCTGAAACGTCAATTCTCCTGCTCCTCGGATGCTGCCTGACCTGCTGTGCTTTTCCAGCACCACACTCTAGACTCTGATCTCCAGCATCTGCGGTCCTCACTTTCTCCTTGTGACCCTGACTTTGGCCGCTTGATTATCGTTCCTCTTTTTAATTATACACTTGAGAAGAGACCACAGGTGGTTAGGCCCTACATGGTGGAATGTGACCCTTAGTCTTCATGGAAGCCCACTGGAATAATGGCACAGAAGCAGAGTGGAGTTTAAGGTTAGGAACAAAGGTATTTAGTAAAACCACTAGAGAAGGCAGTTAAAGTCATACTTTGGTTCGCGCTGGTTTTAGGCAGCCGCTTACTAAAGTCTGGGATCAGGATCAGGAATGATGGTGACCAAATAGTGGAGGAAACCAAGCAAAAGAAAACCTCTTTGGATACCATTCATTTGGTTTTGTTTCTTTCCTCAGTTTCTATCTCCCTATCATACATTGCTTAGGAGTTTGAGTGAAAGAGAGAGTCAGAGCCAACCCAATGCCTTCACACTGACAACATTTCAGCAAGTTGTTACTGGATTGATAAGGAATAACGGTTGATCTTTGTTCCTGAACCCAGGGCTATTAATGTTGCTGGCCCAGTCTCTGACTGCAACCATGCGTTTATTCCAGGATGGTAGAAGATGAACTAGATGGAGTTTGTTGTTGCTTTCTCTAGAAACACCTATTTTAACCAGGTCAAAAGATTGAATCTGGCACCTCCCTGAACCACATGGTTTAGCACTAAGCCAGGTGGCACACTGATCCTCCGGACCCCTAATGTCTTTCAAACAAATGGGGTGACACGGTGGATCAGTGGTTGGCACTGCTGCCTCATAGCACGAGGGGCCCAGGTTCAATTCCATCCTTGGACTGTGTGTGGAGTTTGCACGTTCTCCCCCTGTCTATGTGGGTTTCCTCCAGTTTCCTCCCACAGTCCAAAGATATGCAGGTTAGGTGGATTGACCATGCTAAATTGCTCAGTGTCCAAGGATATGCAGGCTGGTTGTACTGGCCATGGGAAATACAGGGGTTACAGGGATAGATCTGCATGGGGTGATCTTTGTGTGGATAGGCTAAGTCACCTGCTTCCATACTGTGGGGATTCTATGATTTGAGAAATTTGGAATTAAGCCTGTGTGGAAACCTGTCATCACACAAACACTGATTAATTCGATTGTCTGTAACTATGACACATTGTCTACACAAGGCTCAGCAATTAAGCCAGTGAGTAACAGCCCTCAGGAAACCCCTTACCTGCTCACACAGTGAGCGGAAGCCGCTCTCTTCTAGCCGGTCCAGCTCAAACGTCTCCCCAAGCAGAGGATTAAAAGGCTTGGCCGTGCGATGTGTAGTTGTTGAATAGGAAGACACAGAGAATGCAGCCACATAGCACATCTGCTCTGCAGGATTTTCACATCTAGCTGCCTTGTCTAATAATTCGTGATACTCCAAGTCTTCAGTTAGTCTCTGAAGCATTGATAAAGGCTCATTGAAGTTAACCTGGAATCAATGAGAACACAAGTTCAATAAAATTAATAGTTATTTCAACTTTTAGAAGGTGCCTTTGCTTTGTGCATTTATTACTCTCTCTCTTGTTAAATGGAGATATTGACCCTTTTCAAATAAAATGCCTTTGCACATCAGTTAAGATAGCAGACAATGGAATTATAATACAGACATATTAATCACTCACATCATCACACCTCATCAGTTATAGGGTCTCACCAACAGCACCATGCAAATGAAAGATAGTGAATTTCTTCAAGGGTCCTCCCAATCACCAGCTGTAATTGCAACATAATACAGGAGAAACGTCCTGTTTACACAAATTCTGCTAGGATTCTATTGATTTCCTGACTGCATTATGGCAGATCAAAATGACCGTTACAGAAATTCTTGGCTAAGACCCCACATCAATCTAGGATATCTATTCCTCTAACATAAGATATCACAGTTGCGCTGGCCCTGAAGAAGGTCCTTGTGTACTGAAAAGGGGAAGCTTGACACAAAATGTTCAGCTCCACACTGACACTAGTCTATTGTTATACCTTAGAAGATATGAAACTTGAGTGAATGCCTATCCCAAAGAATAGCACCTGAGAATGCAGCAACTCTCAAGCACTGCTCCAGGAATCAGCCTATATCAGGAATGGGACTGAACCCCACAGGTCCTTACCCACAGGTGATACAGGTACCAACTGAGTGGTTATTCAGCCACAAAGGATCAAAATAATAGATTCAATTTGTCCACAGAAATGAACTTTTCAGTATAAGTTACTGAATATTGAAGAGAGGAACGTGGCTGATTATTTCCTCTGCCCTGACAACTGAGGTCACCAGTTATCCGCTGGCTGTGATTGGCATCAGATAAGAACTGGACCTTCCTCAGACCTGCACTGGGCAATATGTTTACCATGCATCTCGGAAATCCTAAAGCCATTAGCAGAGACACCAAAGTTTTTGATATTTATGATACTTACTCCCCCCAGGGCTATCTTCCCTTAACAACAAAGAATTAAGGATGTTAAGTTAGATAAAATCAATGGTGAGTGTCCCCTGGTTACAGTGTCATCCTTGTTTCACTCTTGTTTCAGTCAGAGGATCCCCGTTTCGATATGGCTGATCAGCTTTCACACAAGACCACTTACTGCTCAATTACAGCAGACTGTCCATTTAGACATTCACATATTTACTCTGGTTTAATAAAATTCTAGACCATTTCTCACTGCTATGAAATGAGTTCTGAAGGGATTAGAAATTACTTCAGAATTTTCTTGATAAACCTTGGAAAATTCTGAGTGATTGAATCCATGATAAGGTTTTTCTAATCAACCTGCTCAGAGATGCAAGTATACATCTTTGGAGTAGCTAGGACTTGAACATAGGTCTCCTGGCTCAGAGGCAGGAACACTGCCACTGAATGGTATTCCATGTGATGGTATGAGTTTGGTATGAACAAGCATTACTCAAATTGTAAGCATTATTCTCATTACTGCAACTATTTTATATTATTTGAGTTGAGCAAAAGTACCATCCACAATTAGTGACAGGTCAATTTCTTCCCTTAACTGTATGCAGCCTGTTTTAAACCTTGAATTAGAAGTAGGTTTATTGTCCTAGAATCTAGAAATTTGCTGAAGGTTTGAAGTGTTGAGGTAGATATGATAATTTTAAAGAAAATCCTGGATTTATATAGTACCTTTCAAGATCTTCCAAAGAGCTCCACAGTCGATGGAAGTATTTTCCCCAAAGGAGTAATGTTGTAAAGAAGGAAACATACCAGCTAATTTGTGCACACAAAGATCCCATCAAAAGCAAAGTGGTAATTTGTTTTATTGCTATCACTTGTGTGATAAATGGTGACCAGGACATCAAAGGTAACTCACCTCTTTTCGAATAGTGCCATACACCCAATTACCATAATTACATTCAAATGAAAGAGGTGGTTTAATATGGGGGATACACGTGGCAAGTACTTTACACAGAGGAAGGTAGGTGCCTGGAACACGTTGCCAGCAGAGGTAGTAGAGGCAGGCATGGTAGATTCATTTAAGATGTGTCTGGACAGATGCACGAGTAGGTGGGGAGCAGAGGGATACAGATGCTTAGGAATTGGGCAATAGATTGAGACGATGGATTTGGATCGGCTCAGGCTTGGAGGGCCAAAGGGCCTGTTCCTAGGCTGTAAATTTTCTTTATTCTTTGTTAATATCTCATCCATAAAGTAAGGCATCTGCAGCAATGTGGTGCACCTTCAGAACTGCACGTAGATCATGTGCTCAACTTTTCTATTACTAAACCTAATCAGAAATTCGTGTGCTTGGAACTCCTTATACTTCATTTCAATTCAATTTAGCTCATTACTTTCGTTTTAATTTGCCTTTGGTCACCGTCCATTCTCTCTGCGCTCTACAGCCCCTTTCTTTGTGAAAACAGCAGGTGGTGCTATTTGATGCCTTTGACCTTAATAGCTGAGAACATTATAAGGTTATTCCACAATGCAGCTCAAGGATTAGGACAGAAAAAGGTAGTGACGACAGGTCAAACTCAAAATGAAATCAGCAAGTTGGATGCAGTCTCTACATTTTGCATTTTACCTGATTGGTGCTTTCACAGCTTCATGCCTGTTTTTAAAAGGCAGATTGGGTTTCTGTGCTGGCATTAATCAAAAACAATTTTTTAAAAAATTGATATTGGTATCCCCGTATTATTTCTTGTCCATTAAAGAAGTCTGTGATCCAAAATTTTTTTTTAATACAACAGGAGCATGGTCAGTCAGATGGATTCTCGGCCAAGTGTGCTGTGAAAGTGCAGATGAAGGTTGTGGAGGAAGACACTGGTATAAATAATGGTCGGTGTGAGATAGTGGAATCGTGTCGGATTAATCCTTTTTTTAAACCCCTTCTCCCCACAATTAAACAGAATCTTCTCCCCACAATTAAACAGATAATCTTCAAATAACTACTATTTCTGCCACAAGAGACTGTTAATTAAATTACTTCCCATCTTCAGTACCATACTGAGAGATAGACCGGAGGTTTGTGGGTCATCTCAAAGTGTCAATTTTCTTTTTATTACTGCTAGTGTTCTATTTAATTTTTAAAGAAAAGTTGATGATAATAAGGCAGATTGGTAATACATTGGATTAGACTGATCAAGTCCTCTGACAATGGTTTCAAGCCAGATAGCCATCTGATATTTAAAGACCACTAAACGTTGTAAGTTCAACATGTACACATTGAAATTTCAATGATCTAGTTTCACATATATTTACTCAGTTTTGTGTCTGTCAGCCAAGCATTCTGAGCAGTAGCAGAAAGTGAGGACTGCAGATGCTGGAGATCAGAGTTGAGAATGTGGTGCTGGAAAAGCACAGTAGGTCAGACAGCATTCGAAGAGCATAAGACCCTTCATCAAGAATGAGGCTTGTGGGCTTGGGTGCTGAGAGATAAATTGGGGAGAGGAAAATGAGGAACCTGTTGAAATCCACATTAATCCAGAGTGGTTGCAGGGTCCCAAGGCGGAATGAGGTGTTCTTCCTTAGGGGAAGAATGTGGATTTCAACAGTTTCCTCATTTCCCCTCCCCCAACATTATCACAGTCCCAAGCCTCCAACTCAGCACCGCCCTCTTGACCTGTCCATTGTCTTTCCCATCTATCTGCTCCACCCTCCTCTATCACCTTCATCTACCTTTTGCATTCTCAGTTAGCTTCCCACAGCCCCACCCCCCCCCCCCCCCCTCCCATTTATCTCTCAGCCTCCCCTCGGCCCACATGCCTTATTTCGGATGAGGAGCTTATGCCAGAAACGTCGACTCTCCTGCTCCTTGGATGCTGCCTGACCTGCTTTTCCAGCACCACACTTCAGATTCGAAGCAATAGACCTCTTGTACAAGGAGAAGCAACTGTGGGTTAGCTTCTAGGAAATGGCAATCATGATCTAATAAAGTTCACCGTACTGGTTAAGAGAAATAGGTGATAAAAGAGGCAAAATAATTGACAGGAAAAAAACAATTATGAAACAGAGAAAATGGAGAGAATTGAGTGCAATATGAGAAATGTTTTATCAAAGGGATACAACAATGGTGGGTAATATTTAAAGGAGACATTGCTTATTTCTCCTGAGATCTATTCATAAGACCAAATGAGCCAAAAATGGGTTTCCATAAATAAGAGATGAGGTCAACACTGAACCTAAAGAAAGAAATATGTACTAACACACAAAAAACAAGGAGTAGAGGACAGAAGTGAACATGGTGACTTAGAAAAATGTTAAAGATAATCAAAGTGGAAGGTCAAAGTGATGTTCCTTATTTTGGATTCAGTGTTATTGGAACAGTGTCGGAGATCAGGTTGGGAGAACTGGAAAGAGAAACAAAAGTGTTTCTCTTGCCACTTGATCTGCTGAGTATTGCAAGCATTTTCTGTTTTTGGTTTATACTGTTACATTTACCATCGCACTGTGTGTTGGGGAAAGATGTTAAAGAACAGTCTCATGTTCTGTGTTCAAAAGTATAATCACTCTTTATTTGATCATCACTGATCTCTCTCAAGCTGGGCTAGAATTAAGAGGGTGACTGGACCCTATGTGAAAGCCAGATTTGGAGCAGTCTCTGGCCTCCCCCGCACATGTGGTAAAGAGCTCAAATAAAGATGGATTGTACTTCTGAAAACAGAACTCAAAACTGCTCTTTGACATCTCTCCCCAACACAGTGAGATGGTAAATGTAAACTAAATAACTGAAAATGCTGGCAAGTGGGAAGAGAAACAGATCTGATCCTATCCTTATAGTTTTCCCACTCTGACCTCCCGGAATGTTCCAATGACACTGAACCCAAACTGTGGAACAGCACCTTGTCCTTCAATCTAGCATTTAACAATCTTCTGGACTCAAATGCTGCATTCAACAATTTTGACCTCTATTTTGTTTTTGTTTGCAACGGGTAAAACAGGATTAATCTGCCACCATCTCATCGCCTCACAATATCCTTCATGCAGACACGTGCATTCTCACAGTCCAGTCCACTCTTACTGTAAGGCAGCCTCACACTGACTGTTACTTACAGAGGTCGTTCTACTATAATGTGGGTCCTGTCAACGCAAATTCACTTTAATGCGATTGACGAATTGGGGATGCTGTTCAAAAAGCACAACTTTTAATAAGAGTTGTCTGTAAAGCGATTACATCACCAACACTAAGCGCTGTTTCTCAAGCATGATTTTTCTATAACGTGGGGTTGCACATGAATGCAACCATCATGTTATAAAAGAACTGACTGGACCAAAGCCTTCTTGCACAGCCTTCATCTGCACTTTCCACACAGACTTTAGGCTTGGTCAAAAATCCACTGCATATAAACAGACTGACCATTTATTGCTCACTGATATAAAAAGGTATATTTCAATCGCAGACCTTTCCTTAACGAAGAATAAATAAATACTAGGATACCTATATCAATGAAAAAAACCCACTGGTTTGGTTATACCTTTGTGATGTTCTCTTCCTTACTTACAGCTAGCCGCGGTTCATCATGCTGCCATTCAATGCAAATCTTTTGTTTCTTTATTTACCCCACTCCCCTTTACCAATCACTACCTCTTCTTTTGTCATTTAATCTCTCCTGCCCTTTACCCACCACATTGCCATCCTCCCAAATGTTTTAAGAATAAACAATATCCATATGTTAAAATAGGCATCCCTTTGAGATTTACAAGGGTCCATTGCAAATCTATAGTTTAAACAAATGCCAGTTTCTACCTTTCTCTCTGAACTCTTTCCCTGTTAGCGATTTTGCGAAGATTTGTAGCTCAGGTCGAGGTTCTGGAGGTAGGCTTGCTCGCTGAGCTGGAAGGTTCATTTTCAGACGTTTTGTCACCCGACTAGATAACATCTTCAGTGGGCGTACGGACAAAGCCTTCACCCGGAGGCTCGCTTAATATGTTCCCTAGTATGGTGACGAAACATCTGAAAATTAACCTTCCAGCTCAGCGAGCAAACCTACATCCACTCTTTCCCTGGCCGGAAACCATATCCCATTGGGGAAGAACTCAGCTCCTTTCCATAGGAAGGAATCTGTTCAGATTATATTTATGGCACCATTCTAGAGCAGGTGGTACTTGGACCCAGGCTTTCTATCCCAGGGTAAAGGACACTACTACTGTACCACAACAGCCCACAGAACATAGCACCTGAAATTTTGACAGCAATGTAGTTACTTTAATCAACCTGTTTGGACATGCTGTAACACACCGCTGGGGTAGGTGGGACTTAAACGCAGATCATTTGGGCCAGAGGTAGGGACAGTATCATTGTGTCACAAGAGTTAAGTAAAAGGAAACCTCTGTGCCATTGTCTATGTAGATATCATAAATCATAGAATCCCTACAGTGTGGAAGCAGGCTAATCAGCCCATTGAGACCACACTGATCCACTGAAAAGCACTGCGCACAGACGCACCCCAACCCTGTAACACTGCATTTCCAAATACCATAGTGGAGTCCCATCTTCGATTAATTAAAGAATTAGAAGATGCTACACGAGGGGGATGTTAGAATCTCTCTGGATGGGAGGTGGCTTTCCTCAAAGACATTATGATCCTGCTTGTAATGTTTAAATCTGCTTCAGAGTTGACTTAACAGCGTGTGAACACATTGACAGCATTGATCCTCTTGATTGTTACGTTAATCTGTCATCCCCAATGCTGTACTGTCACAGGGGAGATGGTGGCATTGTGGTAATGTCACTTGACAATAATCTAGAAGCCCAGGCTGGTGCTTTGTAGATATGGGTTCAAATCCCACCACAGCAGCTCATGGAATTTAAAATTAGCTTCAGAGATGGTGACCATGACGACTATATTGATTGGTATAAAATCCAATCTGGCTCACAGATGTCCTTTAGATAAAGAAAAAAACGTAGACCAAATTGGTTAAGGATGATATGCAACTCCAGGTTCACTGCAATGTTGTTGACTCTTAACTTCCAAGGACAGCAAGGGACTAACAACAATTGCCTGCAGCACTCACATCCTATGTAAGAATACAAGATGATTGGCGATTGAAGTGGAAATAATTACATAAAATCTGTTCCTCCCATTTTGTCATCTAACAGGTTAAACACAACTCTCACACTCCAAGTGTTCTATGGCACAGTGTAGCTTTGAGAGAAACTGCATCTTGGAACGCAAACTGATCAGAGTTGAAGCTTCCTCTCCAAACTGGCAGTGTCCCAGGAGCGGAGACATTAATTATTTCATGCTCACTATAAATAGCTGCCCCACTTTGCCTCAGTTTTCAGTAGCATTTTCACCTGCGCTTTCTTTGGAAACGCAATAACTCAGACATCCCATAAATAACTTCCTGAGATTTCTTCTTACATCACTGTCACTGCAAGTCTTATCAAAGGAAGGCTTCATTAAGTATACAATATGCGCATTACTCAGAAATAACGACAACGGGTTAAGGGTTGTGTGAATGTGGCAGCGATGGAAAGGAACACACAGATTGTTCCTGCCTCCATCCAGACTGTGATGCATTTCCCAAAGGATTCTCATTAACATCCCCCGCCAGCTGCAGCATCGACCTGATTCCAAAAGGATTTGTAGATTCTGGAGAATTACAGCAGAGGCACAGTACTAAACAACATTTTGCCTGCAACCATTTTATAATCCGAGATGGAATTGATTATCCTTAACACCGATAAGCCGATTAAACATGTAAAAAGAAACAGAAGGAGCTTAGGTTTGTGAGGGCTACCCTGAAAGTTTCTGAAACCTGTCGGAGGGGCTGAAGGAGCTGATTGCCCTTCAAAATTATGAGTACAGCCTAAACATTTCCTCATGATGCGCAATGTCAAATCAAGAGTATGTGAGGTACTCCAAAAACGCCTTTTAAAAAAATTAATCCATTGAGTATGGACATTACAGACAGGGGGGCATTTACTGCCTATCCCTAGTTGCCCTCAAGAAGATAATGGTGAACTGCTGCAGTTCATGAAGGCACTCCTCCAGTACTGTTAAGTAGGCAAATCCAAGGTCTTGACCCAGTGATGACAAAGGAACAGGGATATATTTCCAAGTTGGGATGGAGTGTAACTGGCAGGTGATAGTGTTCACAAATGCCTGCTGCCTTTGGGCTTCCAGGTGGTAGAGACTGTAGGTTTGAGAAGAATTATCAAAGCTGCTTTGGTGAGTCACCACAGCACATCTGTATAGACAGTACACATCCAAGTGACGCTGGATTCTTCTAATCAATGGGAAGCCAAAAGGTCCAATGGAGTCCACAATGGCTTTTTTTTTTATTGCTCAGGTCTGGGTATAAATCTAGCCTAACCCAATGGGACGAAGATTCCACTTGCTGGTGACAATAACCTTAACAGAGCTGTTTCAACCCTTCAAGTGGCAACACAGCAGAAACTGGCTGTATGATATTTATGCAGCATCTTTAATGCAGTAAAAGATGTAAAGGTATAGGAGTGTTATCAAGTAAAACCGAATATCGATCATCATAAAGAGATTAGCTCAGCTGCAAAGAGCATGTAAATGTTGGATAAGGGCTAGGATGGGATTGGCTGCGATACACTCTGTCTAGGTATTTGCTTAGGGGACAACTTTAGCCTAATCCACTTGCTGTTATACTTACACATTCAGGCAAAACACCATTTTCACAACTGCTTTGATTTTATACTTCGAGATCAGTGAAGTAATAGTGGGCAGGATAAAAATGGTATTCCACCCAGCCTCTTGTTAGCAAAATATCAAAAAAACTTGGTCAAAGATGTAGAATGGTGTCCTAAAGGAGGACAGAGATAGATTGAGAGGGGAGATGTTTAAAGAGGGGTTTTTAGAAGTTAAAGATCAGGTAGCCGAGAACATGGCCACCACTGACCTTAAGTGGTCAGAATTTGAGGAAAGTACAAACCTGAGATTGTAGTGTTGGAGGAGGTAAGAATAAATAGGGAGGAGTGAGGCCACTGAAGAGTTTGAAGGTAGAATGAGAGTTAGAAAATCAAAGCACAGGTAGGACAATATACAACTTTGAGTTGAGGGGCAATGGGTGAATATGATTAGGTGTATGTTAGAATATGGAGAGCTGACTTCCTGAATTGATGAGTCTCACAGACAAGGCAGCATGACTGAGCGCTTCAGCATCAAATCACTCCAGAGTACATACAAGGATAGTCCACCCAAATGGATAGGATGGGGTGAAGTCCCCAGACTGGGTAAGGAACATAGTGTTCAGTTTTAGCCATACCCAGCAGAGAAAGGGCTACAGGGTTGATATTCCCAAAAGAGCTTGGACATCAAATTATTTTCAATGATTTGATCTTATTCGGATTCTCAACTGAAGATATTTTCCATAAATTGAGACTTAACCAGAAGCAGTCACAAAGCCATGCTCAAAGTGCAGGGTTTGATATTACTATGTCGTGGACGGAGTTAATGTCCTTTAAATCACAACTAGGATTGTTCTTTCATGAGGGCTTTCAACCTCTGAAGTTATAAAGATTAGAAAATCAAAGGAGTTTTACATTGATTTCTTTGATTGTCGTCTTCAGTCAGTAAATGACAACCCAGGGTCTTGTTATGCACCTCCTCCTCGAATAAGGCAGACAAAAAAAAATTCATCAGTAATACCCCTTCTGAATTCTGTCTTGCTTTGTCTGATTCCTATGTAACACCATAGATGCTTGGCAGACTCAGATTACCTCTCCTGCTGCTGCACACACTACCAGTTCACAGCATTTAGCAAAGATATCAAAGGAACTGGCTGGTTCTGCAGGCATCCGTGATTTGCAATCCAACTTCATTACAGCTAATGGCTAAAGAGTTACTCCCTGAAAACGAAGCAATTTTGCAGTCAAAACATCATGTTTCCATATTAAGATGGATGCGAGGAACATTCTCCTCTGGGAATGAAGAGAACATTGGAGAAATGCACTCTGCTCAGCACAGGAAAATCTGTCACTAGAGTTAGGAACTGTTTGTAATTCTCACCAAGTTCCAATATTAAACGGAAGCAGATCAGGAAAAAGCAGCACAGGTCATTCTGCTACAACACGCCTTTCATTAATGCAAATTTGCTATAACCCGATTGATGGATTGGGACACTGTTCCTTGAGCACAAACTTTTAAAGCGTATATTGGTTATAATGCGATTCCAGCCCCATTAAGTGCTGCTATTACATGATTTCCTTATAGCACAAGATTTCATGAGAACGGAACTACTGCGTTAAAGCAGAACTGACCATAGATGGAGAAAAGAGTCAGGTCAACCACAAGAAAGACGATGGAAGAGAAACAGGGAATGGTAGAGAGAGGCAGTGGCTAGCTTGTCAGGGGAAAGAGGATTATACAGAGAATAGAGCCAAAACAAAAATTGATAAAGACGGATAGAAAGACAAACATAAGAAAGAAAAAGGAGGGACGTGCAGAAGGAGAGAGAGGCAGGCCAAAAGAAAATCCTTATTCCGGATGAAGGGCTCTTGTCAGAAACGTTGATTTGCCTGCTCCTTGGATGCTGCCTGATCTGCTGTGCTTTTCCAGCACCACAATCTTTGAATCTGATCTCCAGCATCTGCAGTCCTCCCAAAAAGAAAATCCAGGCAATGGAGGTTTAGCCAACCATCTGGAGAGCTTGCGAGAGCCTTGTTACCTCATTTGGGCAAGGCCCATGTATTATTCCAATCAGGCATGTCAGTGGCTTGAGTGAGGTCTTCCCTGGGATCAAGGAGCCATATTGCCCCTGCAAACAAGAGCTGTCAGCAATTCAGAAACTGGCAGCTGTCCATTGCAGGCAGCTGACAGCAACACGCCCACACAACAGAGCACCAGATCACCAACGGACTCCAGGTCAGAGTGCAGCTCAAGGGAGTTGGGGTTTTCAACAGAAAGGCTTTGGTCTGCCTGAAAGTCATTGATCTTCCAGAGCAAGGACGTGAACTTGACTGTGTTGAAGATTGGCACATTCCAAAGTACATGATTATATGCTTAAGCATGGGTTAAAGCTTGGGAAGCTGCTGCCAAGGTGCAATAGGGAAAGACCACTGTCTAATGTTTTCCTGCCAGAGTACAATGGAGGTCTGTTCAGTTATCAGATCCTCCCAGTGACCTATAAGAAAGAAATGCCTTTGGGTTGTTGGAACGGTCAGGAAAGTCAAACTCCAATGTTTGCTTGTTCTCAATATGCTAAGACTGTACAGAACTGAACTCCTCTGGTGACTATATATGTACATAAAGATTTTTATGAATAAGATATATTTTGAAATTAAAAAAAAGTGGGCTCTCTCAGCAGACTCCCTCCCTGCTTCCTGATGTCAGGTGTCTTCACCAGGCACTGAGAGCCTGACAATAGTGGAAACCTCAAGAAGCCCAACAGCAGACACAACAGTTTGCTTTTCAGGCTTCCTGGTGGTGACTGCACCATTCACTAATGGTTGCAGCTGTCAAATTGACAATAATGTCTCACTTCAGGACCTCAGTTGGCAGCAGAATGCAGTCCATGAGCCCTTCTGCCCTGGATTTCAAATTGAGATAGATGCAGATTGGCAACTGGGCCTCTCCCCCAACTCCACGCATTGTACAGAACCCCAACTCCCTCAGAACAGGGTATTAAATTTCAACCAAACAAAGTGACAGAGATAAAGATTCACCAAGACAGATGTTGAAAATTGATAAGTGATCATATTGAGATAGTGAAAATCACAAAGGATTTGATAGGTTAGACAGAGGGAATCTTGGAGGGAGTACTCAGAAATAAGAAGCATAATCCAAAAATTAGAGCCATAAAATAGGAGATCAGGATACATTTACCTCACCAAATTGTGGAAATCTGGAACTTGCTCCCTCAAAAGACTGCAAATATTAGGTCTATTTTTCAAGGTGAAGGTGTATATTTTTTTTATTGGTAATGTTAGCAAGGGAGATGAGGCAAAGACAGATAATTTGGCTTGGGATATCAATCACAGAAAGAGAAGGAGCTGGCATAGCTCCAAGCCAACTGGATTAGGAACAGGACCATTTCGAACAGGAAGAGTGAGCCAACAGAAAACTTCTTGCTGGTGTCAAAACTGGAGATTTATCAATGTACATGGGCACATGTGCTGAAAGCTGTCCAAATTTGTTTGTTTGCAGCAGCAGTGCTGACTCTCACTGATCTCAATCAAGTCCCAATGTAGAAAGGGACCATTAGAAAGGTAACCAAACACACCAATAACTGTACCAAGAACAGCCAGGGAATTCCTAGAGGCATGGCACTCATCCACAGATTCAATCAATAAGCACATCAACCTGGACCCAATATACCGACCACGGCAACGGACAGCTGGAACTGACAACCGGAAGCAGCAGATTCAAACCACTTCAAATGCCGGAGGAAAGATCACAGAAGCGCTTCACAGGAGGCTCCCAAGCACTGAGGATGTCACCTAGACAGGGGACAAAACATCTGCAACACAAATTCCCAGCTCGGCGAACAGAACCACAACAACTGTACCAACTGCAATTATTTTCATCATATTTTCTTTCTTCATGTCTGCACTCCATCCTTTTCATTAGTGGAGAACAGGACCTCACTCTTTGATAGATAGACTGATTGCTTTGATTGTCACGTGTACTGAAGTACAGTGAAAAGCTTTGTTTACAGGCAGTACAGACAGATCATAGTAAGCAAGGATGTACAGATCAAAAAGACAGAGGCATGAGGGTTATTTTGCACAGGTGTGCTCTAGGCGACATCAACATTAGCAAGATCAAGATTATTTGAGGTTAGAGAATCCATTCATACAGAGTCCTAATTACGGCAGTGAAGAAGCTATTCCTGAACCTGCTGGAGTGCCTGACCGAAGAGGTTGTAGGAGAGTATTACTGGGGTGCAATGAGACTTTGATGATTTTGGCAGATTTTCTGTGGCAACGAGCAGTGTAAACGGAGTCCATCAATGGGAGGTTGAGCTGCGCACACCACCTTCTGTAGTTTCTTAATGTCCTGGGCAGAGCAGTTGCCATACGAGGCTGTTATGCACCTGGACAGTATACTTTCAATGGAGCACCTGTAGATGTTGGTGAGGGTCCTTATGGACCCGCCAAATTCCCTGAGTCACCTGAGGAAGGAGGCGCATTGTTGTGCTTTCTTGACCATCGCATCGACATGGGAAATCCTGGACAGATTGTCAGATATCGCCACTCTGAGGAACTTTATGCTCTCCCCCCTCTCAACCTCAGTTCCAGCAATGTAGATGGGGGTGTCTTCTCCTTCTTTCTTTCTGAAGAGAATGATCAGTTCTTCAGTGTTGCAGTCATTGAGAGAGAGGTTGTTCTTATTTCATCACATCATCAAGCCCTCCATCTCCCTTCTGTATTTTGACTCGTCATTGTTAGATATCTGTCCTAATATGGTGGTGTCGTCAAGACAATCCCTGCTTAAAAACCGGAGTCTGCTATTAAATGGACACATATTTGATGCAAAGCAATTCAGACCAGGAAGGGATACGTTTGATCTTTGGTAAATTATTGCATCAGCTGACCTGAAGCTGAGGCAACAGGAGTCATGATAATAGATTTGGATGGTGGAATAATTCAGTGAAGTTTCCTGCTTTTATGATCTAGTGAGGTCTTCTAGCATATACATGTATGTGGATATCATAGTCAAGGACAGCATCAGACTTGGATACAATATCAAGCAGACTTCTGATATGCAGGGTTGTAGCTTTAAATTGGTTCAGGGTCCAGAACCTGGTGGTACAATTTAACACTGCCAGCCTTCATGAGATTTTCTCACATGATCCCATCCCTAAGACAATTTTCATGAGGCTGGCTTGAATGCCAGAGAGTAATGATGGTCAATGTCCCATACCATTGCAACTGGGATTTGTAGTTGGAAATGCTCAAGTCAATGTGATGGGCTGAGGATTAGCGCCGAATCATTGGATAGCCTCATACTTTTTCTGCAAAATCACTTGTTATTTCTGATTGGATGGCAAGCCTGCCCACTGACGACTGGCTAAAGACTTTTAAAACCTGCTGAGCATACCTAAAATACAGCACATCTTGAATTACTGCCATAGACAGTTCCCTGTAGTAGTACCACTACAATAGAATATGCAAATATTCAAGGAACCAGGATATAAAGTAACATGTGACCAGGAGACAGCTGACGGTGTAGAAATTGTGGCTGAATCCTTGAGTAGGTTTGTCTGTTTAAGCATTCAGTAACATGCATGTATACCAGTTACAGTGTACCAAAAAAAACTCTATTATAGTTTACTGGCCTAGTGTGTGACTGGTGAGTTTATGTAAAGGAACTTGGAAACACAACAGTTCCTCAACTCTTGTTGGGAAATTGTTGATTGAAATTTCAAAGGTTTTTGCGAAGAAATGACCCGGAGTGTGAAATGCCATTATGGAACAGAATGTCAGCAAGAATCAGATCCCTTCAGGGACTAGTGATCTCAGTAACAATGATAGGATCAAAATCGGAATTCAACATCCTCTCGATAATGGTTCTAATGGTGGAGAAGTCAGTTCAATTCCCTCTCTCCATTTCACCCAATGCAGCAACCTGAAAGACAATCCAAGTTCTCAACTGTTGTAGAAATAATGGCCTGAAAGTGCTAAAGCTGAAGACTGCACTAAGCTCCACCCAATCTGATAATGCCATAAAGAGTTGGGTGGGGAAAGGAAGGACATCTCAGGGACTCAAAAATGCGTAGATTTTTATCCGAGGACTCCCAACAGTGCCAGCAATCAAGTCTATCTTACTGATGTAACTTGCATTTGATTGCTCTGTTGCAACACATACCACCTTGTTTCAGATAATAGCCCTGCTGACCTAATGGTTTTCCTCCACCATTCTACAGTAAATATACCCTCAAAACCCAGTCAGAAGAGGAGGATCTTGGCAGCTATCTACCTAATAGGCATTGCCTGTTTATCCTCTATTTGCATCATAGAAATGTACAGCATGGAAACAGACACTTTGGTCCAACTTGTCCATGCTGACCAGATAGCCCAACCTAATTAGCCAGCACTTGGCCCATATCCCTCCAAACCCTTCATATTCATATACCTATCCAGATGCCTTTGAAATGTTGTAATTGTACCAGCCTCCACCATTTCCTCTGGCAGCTCATTCCATACACGTACCACCCTCTGCATTAAAAAGTTGCCCCTTAGAGGTCCCTTTTATATCTTTCTCCTCTCACCCTAAACCTATGCTCTCTAGTTCTGGACTCCTCCACCTCAAGGAAAAGACTTTGTCTATTTACCCTATCCATGCCCCTCATGACTTTTTCAACCTCTATGAGGTCACCCCCCTCATCCTTCGATGCACCAGGGAAAACAGCACCAGCCTATTTTGCCTCTCCCTATAGCTCAAATCCTCCAACCCTGGAAATATCCTTGTCAATCTTTTCTGAACCCTTTCAAGTTTCACAACATCCAACCGACAGGAAAGAGACTAGAAGTACATGCAATATTCCAAAAGTGGCCTAACCAACATCTTGTAAAGCTGCTACCTGACCTCCCAACTCCTATACTCAATACTCTGACCAATACCAAACGCCCTCCTGAAGAAGGGCTTATGCCCGAAACGTCGATTCTCCTGTTCCCTGGATGCTGCCTGACCTGCTGCGCTTTTCCAGCAACACATTTCCAGCCTTTTTCATTACCCTATCTACCTGCGACTCTACTTTCAAGGAACTATGAACCTGCACTCCAAGGTCTTTGTTCAGCAACACTCCCTAGGATCTTACCATTAAGTGTATAAGTCCTGCTAAGATTTGCTTTCCCAAAATGCAGCACCTCGTATTTATCTAAATTAAACTCCATCTGTTTATTGGCCCATCTGATCAAGATCCCATTGTAATCTGAGGTAAGCTTCTTTGCTGTCTACTACACCTCCAATTTTGGTGCCATCTGCAAACCTACTAACTGTACCTCTTATGCTCACATCCACATCATTTATATCACTGACGAAAAGTAGAGGACCCAGCACTGATCCTTGTGGCACTCCACTGGTCTCAGGCCTCCAGTCTGAAAAACAACCCTCCTCCACCACCCTCTGTCTTCTACTTTTGAGCCAAATGGTGAGTTTTCCCTGTATTTCAGGAGATCTAACCTTGCTCACCAGACTCGCATGGGAACCTTGTTGAATGCCTTACTGAAGTCCATAAAGATCACATCTACTGCTCTACCCATATCAATTCTCTTTGTTACTTTTTCAAAAAGCTCAATCAAGTTTGTGAGACCTGATTTCCCACACACAAAGCCATGTTGACGATCCCTAATCAGTCCTTGCCTTTCCAAATATGTGAAAATCCAGTCCCTCAGGATTCCCTCCAACAACTTACCCATGACTGACATCAGGCTCACGGTCTATAGTTCCCTGGCTTGTCCTTACCACCTTTCTTAATTAATGGCACCATGTTAGCCAACCTCCAGTCTTCTGGCACCTTACCTGTGACTATCGAAGATAAAAATATCTCAGCAAGAGGCCTAACAATCACTTCCCTAGCTTCCCACAGAGTTCTAGGGTACACCTGATCAGGTCCTGGGGAATTATCCATATTTATGCATTTCAAGACATTCAGCACTTCCTCCTCTGTAATACTGACATTTTTCAAGATGTCAGTTTGAATTTCATATCCTTTCATGTCCTTCTCCATAGTAAACACTGATGCAAAATACTTGTTTAGTATCTCCCCCATCTCCTGTGGCTCCACACAAAGGGTGCCTTGCTGATCTTTGAGGGGTCCTATTCACTCCTTAGTTATCCTTTTGTCCTTAATGTATTTATAAAAATCCTTTGGGTTCTCCTATTTGGTTTCTCCTTTGGTAACCCTATTAGCCAAAGCTATCTCATATCCCCTTTTTGCCTGCCTGATTTCCCCCATAAGTATACTCCTACTGTCTTCATACTCTTCTAAGGACTAACGATTCACTTGATCTATCCTGTCTATACCTAACATATGCTTCCTTCTTTTTCTTAACCAAACCCTCAATTTCTTTAGTCACCCAGCATTCCCTATACCTACTAGCCTTTCCTTTCACCCTCACAGGAATATACTTTCTCTGGACTCTCGTTATCTCATGTCTAAAGGCTTCCCATTTTCTAGCCGTCCCTTTACCTGCGAACATCTGGCCCTAATCAGCTTTTGAAAGTTCTTGCCTAATACAGTCAAAATTAGCCTTCCTCCAATTTTAAACTTCAACTGTTGGATCTGGTCTATCCTTTTCCATCACTACTTTAAAACATAGAATTATGGTCGCTGGCCCCAAAGTGCTCCCCCACTGACACGTCAGTCACCTGCCCTGCCTTATTTCCCAAAAGTAGGTCAAGTTTCGCACCTTCTCTAGTAGGTACATCCACATACTGAATCAGAAATTTTTCTTGTACACATTTAACAAATTCCTCTCCATCTAAACCCTCAACACTATGGCAGTCCCAGTCTATGTTTGGAAAGTTAAAATCCCCTACCATAACCACCCTATTATTCTTACAGATAACTGAAATCTCCTTGCAAATTTGTTTCTCAGTTTCCCTCTGACTATTAGAGTGTCTATAATATAATTCCACTAAGGTGATCACCCCTTTCTTATTTCTCAGCTACACCCAAATAACTTCCCTGGATGTACTTCCAGGAAATTCCTCCCTATGTACAGCTGTAATGCTATCCCTTATTGAAGGTAATGAGAAAGTCAGCAGATAGTGGAGTCATGAAAAAGAGATACAGTTTCCTCAACAACTCTGGGCTCTTTGGACTTGTGATTTGTGATTCACTAAGTCATTGTTTAGTAATATATTTCATTCACAGACTCATTAATCTGACCAATTCGGCCTCTGGAAGCAAGAGAACCTCGCAAAATGAACCTCTTATTACTTTGATATGACTAGCAATTAATTTTTTGAGACACGATAGAATGCTGAATGAGATAGTCTGCAGTTTGCAAGCAAAGAATCAGTGCAGGTGTAACAGAGCAGTCGTTTGCTCAATGATTACAATGGCACTTGCTCTCTCAGCAATCTTTTCAGACCCATGTAATTCAGTCTGCCCTTCCAGCATACGCCACATACTGTACAGACAGAATGACGAGACCTGTAAAAACTAGAAGAATTCACAAACATTTCCACAGAGAAGTAAATGGAAAAAGAAACTGCCTTTCACTTAAGGGTGGCACAGTAGCTCAGTGGTTAGCACGGTTGCCTCACAGCACCAGGTACCTGGGTTCGATTCCACCCTTGGGTGGCTGTCTGGAGTTTGGACATATTCCCAATGTGTCTTGTGGGTTTCCTCTGGGTGTTCTGGTTTCCTCCCACAGTTCAAAGTGTGAAGATTAGATAGTTTGGCCATGGTAAATTGCCCGCAGTGTCCAGGGATGTAGAGGCTAAGTGGATTGGCCATCGTTAATGCAAGGTTATGGGGATAGGGTCTGGGTGGGATGCTCTTTGGATGGTTAGTGTTGGGTCGAATGGACGCCCTCCACATTCTATGATTCTTCAGTATCTGCCTACTCCCTGGTCCTACGTCTGAAGGAAACCTCCCTCTGCTCTTCAGAAGTCCCTGCCACCCTCAGACCTAGCCAAATATAATGAAACCACCCCAGCTGGGCATTATTCATGACCTAACTCAGAAGTATCCCTGTTCCTCTGACACATGAGGCACCCACCATTTCCAACTTCAGCAGCACCCCAGCTTCCACCACCCACTGCAGGATGCCCACCATGACCGAGCTCAGCATGGGAAGGAATGTTGCTGAGCCCAGCCACAACCTGCCATTCAGCTGGTCAGGAGGAGGGGGGAGAAAGGCCAAGGCACCGCAACTAGCCAAGAGGCACAGGCCCCACCAAGGAACGGGCCTGTGCAGCCAACAAGTGGGGCATGTGAAGACATCACTGAGCTCTGGCCCCACTATACATTTGGGAACAAGGAATGGCTCAAGCAGATGCTCTGAAGCCCAATGTTCCAAAGATCAAAGTACTCGTTGTGTCACTGGTGCAGACCTAGGCTGCCCCGGCACTGCCACTATCTTGGAAGGACCATTGCAGGAGGTATAAGTAAGTAGAATTTCAATTGAATTATATAATGGAAAAATATACTTTAAGTTGTTTAATTTACCACTGTAATAGTTTTGTAATTTAAAGTACTGCACTTCAGTTTGAAGTGTCTGGGTAGAATTTTTATTGTCTGCTAAGGAAGGGTCAACTGAACCTTACTTCAGTTTTATCATTGATTCCTATGGGAATCATCGCTTCACTTTAGGATTTTCACTTAAAGTTGAAATTTTCAGGGATGCAACTCCAACTTTAAGTGAGGACACCCTATGTATTAATACTTCTTTAGCCTCTATGGTTGAGTGGCCATTCTTCAAGAATTAGCCAAAGCAATAGGTATAAAATATTTGGACTGTGTAGTATTTGTGGCTAAGTCCAATTTGGGCCACATCCGACATTCAATCACACTCACTTCTCAACAAAAGTACATGACGTAGCAAGGACTAGGAATACAGCCTGGAACACTGTTCTGTATCACTTCATCATTGATATGTTTCTGCCCACTCTTAGCGATGGGGACAAGGGGCTGGGACTATGTAATTTTCAGGCAAAGAAATAAATTACTTACAGGCATGGGAATCTTCGACAGCTCCTTCCCAATGCAGTTTTTCATTATGCTCCAAAGGTTAATGCTGTAGTTGGGCTTGTCTGGGATTTGATTCCGCCTCTTTCTGTAAGGCTTTGCCTCTCCTCTTGTTGATGCACTGAAGGAAGCTTGGTGCTGACACTCAAAAACCTGCAGGCAGAGGGACAGAATGACTAACAAGGGATAAGGAAAATGTATTCAGGTGAATATGTAGAGTATTAACAAAGCAGAGTTGCTACTGATACAAACAAAATGCAGTCTCAGGAACAGAAATTAGTCTTTCAGTGTTAAAGTGTAGGACCAAGCAAATTTGCATATATAGGTTCTAGTTTGATAAATTAATATTCCTACCACAGAATCTACAGGATACAACATTCCTATTGGTTAAGGGCAAAGTGACATTGTCTACAGCTGTGGGTCACGGGGCTCAGTTTCATACTGGAAGTAATGGGTTATATTTCAACATTTGATATGAATTTTGGCTAGCTTATATAAGATTCTCTCCGCAAAGGCAGATCGTTATTATTAAAGGAGCTTATTGATCACAACATAAACACCCAGCAAACAAATAAAATTGATGAGATTGATATTGCACAATTAGCAGCTCACTGGTATCAAAGGAAGAGCTGCTGTTTGAGACAATTACAATGAGTATTTATTACAGTAATAGGTATGTTAGTGCTGGGCCTAATAGACTAAGGACAAGAGCTGTGCAATAATGATTGTCTAAGTGATAGGGGTGTTACACTGAGGGATGCTGCACAGTGTACCCTTTATCTTGGTTCTGGAGAATTTGCTGGTCAACCTCTGGTATCATCCTGCTGTTAATCCCAGGCATGTACCTCCTCCTCCGTTCAATGTGCTGGTGAATCCAGTGTTCAATATGATGAACAAATACAGCAGTATACAGTGTTACATGTACGTTACAATGGTACTCAATGTCCAGGCACATTGAACAGACTAAGGCACACATTGTAGTCATCTTACATGGGAATAACATTTCTAAGACAAATTTTAGTGAGAAACAATGAAGTCATTATTTTGCATTTCTCAAAGTTAAGGCAACAATTACTACAGTGCGATTTTTCTATATTCATGAATGGGATGTGGGTGTTGCTAGTTGGATCCCTTCAGTTCTTGTGGTATTGGGTCATTCACAGTGCTGTCAAGAAGAGAGTTCCAGGATTTTGATTCAGGGACTGAAGAAATGGCAGTACACTATAGTACGAAGCCAGAACAGAATGTAGCTTGGAGGGGAACTTGCATTAGTGGTGCTCCGATGCACCTGCTGGCCTTGTCTTTCCAGGTGGGAGAAGTCATGGGATGCTTATGAAGAAGTCTAGGGTATATGGAAAATGGGAATAGTGTAATTCTAAGGCTATGCTCACTGCACTTGTAAAGGTCCAGTTTCAGGGTCTCGGAAACTGCACCTAAAAACTCTGCAATGAAACCAAAGCAGCTGAAGTTAAATAATCCTGAGGGATTACATGCTGTGTACTTTGCAGTGAGTAAAACTCTGCAGCTCTTAATCAGAGGGTTTTGGATTAGTCTGCAGTCTTTCAAGCAGATGAAGCATGCAGGGTTTGAAATACATGAAAATTAAAAAGGTGCAAATTGATACAAGATAGAACACTGCTGTCAGTCATTGGGATTCTGAATTTTTATAAAGAACCCTACACGGGATGCGGGGGTTGCTGGCAAGGACACCATTTGCTGGCCATCCCTAACTGCCCTTCAATTAACCAAGCCATTTTCATAGGGCAGTTAAGAGTGAACCACACTGTTGTGGGTCTAGAGTCACATGCAGGCCAGACCAAGTAAGGACATCAGATTTCTGTCCTAAAAGGCAACAGTGAAGCATATGGATTTTTATGACAATTGTTTCATGAGTCCCAGTAACGGTGCCATTCCATACAATTAAATGGCAAATCCTTTACAGAGGAGCAAGAAACAAAAGCGAGAAAAAAATCCACATTATTGGACGTGGCAGCTTGGAGCATGCAGAGACTTGGTCATAAAGGGAGAATAGTTATGGGGAGTTTACAATAAGGAGTGTTTACTAACAATGGCTATCAAACTGACTGTGTTAAATTGTTGCATGATCTCATTGTAAAGGGAGCCACATTCAGCCAGGATCGTTTCACTTGCCTGGTATTCAGAATTCCAAGAACTGACAATAGTCTAATTGATTTGTCATTTGTTAATCGCCGTGCATCTTACATCCTGCAAAATTTGAGTCACAGAGATGCATAGCATGGAAACAGACCATTCGGTCCACCTCGTCCATGCTCACCAGATATTCTGATCTAATCTAGTTCCATTTACCAGCATTTGGTCCATATCCCTCTAAACCCTTCCTATTCATATACCCATCCAGATGCCTTTTAAATATTGTAATTGTACCAGCCGCCACCACTTCCTCTGGCAGCTCATGGCATACACATACCACCCTTCGCGTGAAGACGTTGCCCCTTAGGTCCCTTTTAAATCTTTCCCCTCTCACCCTAAACCTATGGCCTCTAGTTCTGGATGCCCCCAATCCAGGAAAAATACCTTGTCTATTTATCCTATCTATGCCCCTCATGATTGTATAAACCTCTATAAGGTCACCCCTCAGCCTCCAACGCTCCAGGGAAAATAGCTCCAGCCTATTCAACCTCTCTCTATAGCTCAAAACCTCCAACCCTAACAACATCCTTGCAAATCTTTTCTGAACCCTTTCAAGTTTCACAACATCCTTCCGATAGGAGGGAGACCAGAATTGCGCATGATAGTCCAAAAGTGGCCTAACCAATGTCTTGTACAGCCGCAACACCTCCTGTACTCAATGCTCTGAACAAAAAAGGAAAGCATACCAAATGCCTTCTTCACTATCCTACCTACCTGAGACTCCTCTTTCAAGGAGCTATAAACCTGCACTCCAAGGTCTCTCTCTTCAGCAATACTCCTCAGGACCTTATCATTAAGTGTATAAGTCCTGCCCTGATTTGCCTTTCCAAAGTGCAGCATTTATCTAAATTAAACTCCATCTGCCACTCCTCGGTCCATCGCCCTATCTGATCCAGATCCCATTGTACTCTGAGGTAACCTTCTTTGCTGTCCTCTACAGCTCCAATTTTGGTGTCATCTGCAAACTTGCTAACTATACCTCCTATGTTCACATCCAAATCATTTATCTAAATGGAGACCCAGCACTGATCCTTGTGGCACTCCACTGGTCACAGGCCTCCAACCCTCCACCACTACCCTCTATCTTCTACCTTTGAACCAGTTCTGTATCCAAATGGCTAGTTCTCCATGTATTCCATGCTACCATGAGGAACCTTGTCGAATGCCTTACTCAAGTCCATATAGATCACATCTCTTGCTCTGTCCTCATCAATCCTCTTTGGTACTTCTTCAAAAAAAAACTCAATCAAGTTAGGGAGACATGATTTCCCGTGCACAAAGCCATGTTGACTTGTCCTAATCAGTTCTTGCCTTTCCAAATACCTGTAAACCCTGTCCCTCCGGATTCCCTCCAACAACTTGCTCACCACCGATGTCAGACTGGAGGAGAAAGTGAGGTCTGCAGATGCTGGAGATCAGAGCTGAAAATGTGTTGCTAGAAAAGCGCAGCAGGTCAGGCAGCATCCAGGGAACAGGAGAATCGACGTTTCAGGCATAAGCCCTTCTTTCCTGAAGAAGGGCTTATGCCCGAAACGCGATTCTCCTGTTCCCTGGATGCTGCCTGACCTGCTGCGCTTTTCCAGCAACACATTTTCAGCACCGATGTCAGGCTCACTGGTCTATAGTTCCCTGGCTTGTCCTTGCTACCTTTTTTAAAACAGTGGCATCACGTTAGCCAACCTCCAGTCTTCCAGCATCTCAGCTGTGACTATCGATGATACAAATATCTCAGCAAGGGACCCAGCAATCACTTCCCTCGTTTCCCACAGAATTCTAGGGGACACCTGATCAGGTCCTGGGGAGTTATCCACTTTTATGTGTTTCAAGACATCCAGCACTTCCTCTTCTGTATATGGATATTTTTTTCAAGATGTCACCATCTATTTCTCGACATTCTCTATCTTCCATGTCCTTCTCCATAGTAAACACTGATGCAAAATACTCTTTTAGTATCTCTCCCATGTCCTGCGGTTCCACAGATAGGCCACCTTCCTGATCTTTGAAGTCCCCTATTCTCTCCCTAGGTACCCTTTTGTCATTAATGTATTTATAAAGTCCCTTAGGATTCTCCTTAACCCTATTTGCCAAAGCTATCTCATGTCCCCTTTTTGCTCTCCTGATTTCCCTCAAGTATATTCCTACTGCCTTTATACTCTTCTAAGAATTCACTCGATCTATCTTGTCTATACCTGACATTGGCTTCCTTCTTTTTCTTCACCAAATCTCAATTTATCTGGTCATCTAGCATTCCCTACACCAAACAGCCTTGCCTTTCACTCTCACAGAAATACACTGTCTCTGGACTCTCAATCTCATTTTAGAAGGCCATTTTCCAGCAGTCACTTTACCTGCGAACATCTGCAACCGATCAGCTTTCGAAAGTTCTTGCCTTATATTGTCAAAGTTGGCGTTCCTCCAGTTTAGAACTTCAACTTTTAGATCAGGTCTATCCTTTTCCATCACTATTTTAAAACTAATAGAATTTTGATCAGTGGCCCCAAAGTGCTCCCCCACTAACACCTCAGTCACTTGCCCTGCCTTATTTCTCAAGCATAGGTCAAGTTTTGCACCTTCTCTAGTAGGTTCATCTGCTAGAGACCCATTTAACAAGGACTCCAGTAAGTGGTCATCCAATGTTTCATGACCAACTAATGACCACCAACTTTTACCAGCCAACAGAGAGTAACATTGGATGGGACTTACAATGAGGGTGGGACCCAAACTCTTCCCATTCTTGTGAATCTGGGTGTGTGTACACCATTGACTGTATAACTGTTGATTTTGCTGCTCGTTGGATGCTGCCTGAATTGCTGTGCTCTTCCAGCACCACTGATCAAGAATCTGGTTTCCAGCATCTGCAGTTATTGTTTTTACCCCAACTGTTGATTTAAGTCAGCTCTCAGTTGGTGAAACTCCCCACTGGGAGTTTAGAAGGGAAAACTTTTCAAATCCAATGTTTCCAGGGTGATGGGGGCTGTTGCAGGGAGGTCAGATAGCTTTTACTCACATGGTCATCCAGGTTCCAGGTTTCAGTCTGATCACTGCTGGTTCCACTGATATTACTTCCTGTACGCCTGCAAATAAACACAAGTCAAGAGATCTAAACACAGGAATGCCAGCATTTATACTCCGGGCTAAGCATAACATATTAGTTCTTGGCACGTGGCTGATGCTGGAAAGGCAACATTTACCATATATCTCTACTTGCTTGGGGGGGGGGGGGGGGGGGGGGGGGGGGGCGCTACACAGAGAGACTGAAGTTATGCATAAACCAGAGAGGCTAGGAATGGGAGGATCCCTTCCCTGATCAACTGAGTTCAAGAGCTGCTTCAGGAGTTTAAGTGCCCAAAGTCAAAGGTGACATTCAAGAGAGGTATTAAAGAAGCACTGTGGTGTTGTAGTTGCCATCTTTCAAGAGTAACATTAAGCCAAAGCCCCTCCTTGGTGCAGACCATGTGGCACTATTTCAACACCTAAACAGTATCAGATTGTTGATTGTGGGATCTTACTGTGCCCAAATTGGCTGCTGCATTTCCTGCATTATAATAGTACTGACTCCAAGAGTACTGCATTAGCTGTAAAGAACTTTGGTAAAATCTGGAATATGAAAGATACTAATCTAAATGCAAGGTTTGCTTTTCTGAGGAAACGTAGCAAGCATGCTCCTGAAAGGTGAGTTAATCCTTGCAGTGCTTCGGTGACCTGAATGAAAACACACCAATAGATTCAATCACAGAACTAAGCTACTCAAGTGACCAAGATATTGTCTAAGAATGTTTTGGTCCATACATCTGAAACATTCGGAAGCTCTGTTTTGATCTCAGCTGCTGTTGCTAGCCCAACCGGCTCTGGGTTTAGAATGAAAGCAATCAGGATTTCTGCTCCTAATCATGCAAAATGGCTTGGTTTGATTTCAGTGCAGTGATGGCTTTAGTTGTGATGCCCGCCAGGACTAAATAGCCTGTAAACACTCACTAAAGTTCACTCACAAAAATGATCATTCAGGATGTGATCCCCATCAAGTATTGACTTTCTTGGCACAACAGAATCTGCAGCGCAGCAGAGAAACTTGTTGTGAACTGGATGGTTTGCTCACGTGTCAGTTTGATGTCACTGTGGGGCCTCAAGCCTGAGTGTAAAGTTGAGAACTTGCACAAAGTATTGGGAGTGCATTAACGTGTAGATATGACAACTGAAGATCTGTAGACAGGTTGAGGGAATGAACTTTGCATTAAAGAAATTTGTTCATCTTCAAATGTGTATGTTTATGGATAAGTTTCTAAATGTTTGCACGGTGCATGCGTTCCTATCTGCATGTACAGCCTTGACAGTGCAGTGTTTCATTCACATCGACCAGCTCTCTCCATTCCATCAATTCCCCAAAATGATCACTTGCCTGTGCTTTGTGGGATCGGTGGTTACTGTAATAAATTCTGGTGCATTCTCCATGGCATCGAAATATTCAGTCTCCTCATCTTCATCACTAGTTTCCCCTTTCACGTGACGCACTCTCGCTGCATTTAAATGCACATACATTAGAAAACAGTGGAAAATGCACACACTGCAATTTTCCTTGATAACCATGTGCTGATTAAAGTCAGTGGTGGGAACCAAATACCTTATTAACTCTGTCCACACTGCATCAATTGCTACACATGTTACAAGGAACACGGAGATGCTCCTATATAACCTCAGCCTCTGCAAATATTTCCTCTATGGAATGTCAAATCAAAATGTACTGATACCCTGGTGGGATTCTCCTCACCACAAGGTGGAAACCCCAGGGAATGAGGGAGAGTGCCTCTTTTCAACTAAACCTCCAAGGTTCAACCAACAGTTTCTTTACTAAACTATCATTGCAACTTTGGTAAAATAATGTGGAGGGATTTCCCACAGGTGTAACAACACTTTGATAGAAAGGTAAGCAGAGATTCTTTAAAAACAGCAAACGGGTCTGGAAGGTCAACTCAACAACATTCCGCATCTCAGACTGGCTAGCAAGGTTATAGATACAGAACTGGCTCAAAGTTAGAGGGTGGTCAAAAGTTGCTTTTCAGACTGGAGGTCTGTGACCTGTGGTGTACCACAAGGACCGGTGCTGAGTCCACTGCTTCTTGTCATTGATATAAATGAATTGGATGTGAACATAGGAAGTACGGTTAGTAATTTTGCAGATGACACCAAAATTGGTGGTGTAGTGGACAGCCAAGAAGGTTACCTCAGAGTACAACAGGACCTTGATCAGATGGGCCAGTGGGTCAAAGAGTGGCAAATAGAGTTTAATTTCTATAAATGTGAGGTGCTGCATTTAGGAAAGGCAAATCAGGACTGGACTTATACACTTAATGGTAAGGTCCTAGAAAGTGTTGCTGAACAAAGAGACCTTGGAGTGCAGGTTCATAGCTCCTTTAAAATGGAGTTGCAAATAGACAGGATAGTGAAGGCAGCGTTTGGTATACTTTCCTTTATTGGTCAGAGCATCGAGTTTAGGAGTTGGGAGGTCATGTTGTGGCTGTACAGGACATTGGTTAGGCCACTTTTGGAATACTACATTCAATTCTGGTCCCCCTGTAATAGGAAGGATGTTGTGAAATTTGAAAGGGTTCAGAAAAGATTTAAAGGATGTTGCCAGGGTTAGGGGATTTGAGCTATAGAGAGAGGTTAAATAGGTTGGGACTATTTTCCCTGGAATATCGGAGGCGGAGGGTTGATCTTGTAGCAGTTTACAAAATCATGAGGGCATAGATAGGGTGAACAGTCAAGGTTTCTTCCCCAGGTTAGCAGAGTCCAAAACTAGAGGACACAGGTTTAAGATGAGAAGGGAAAGATTTAAAAGGGACCCTAAGGGGTAACATTTTCATGCAGAGGGTGGTGCGTGAATGGAATGAGCTGCTAGAGGAAGTGGTGGAGGCTGGTACAATTACAACATTTCAAAGGCATCTGGATGAATAGGAATGGTTTAGAAGGATATGGGCCAAATATTGGCAAATGGGACTAGATGAATTTAGGATATTTGGTTGGTATGGACAAGTTGGACTGAAGGGTCTGTTTCCATGCTATGACTATCAAAGTGAGACATAGACTGCAGATCTCTAATTGTATTGCAATTAAACGTACTGTGATTGAGTAAGCACCTCTAATGCTTCCTTCATAACATATCCATCTCCCGTTGTTCATCCTCACTGCCTTTCCAAATGGAAATACCAACTTATTGCTGAGCTGTAAACAATGGCTTTCAGCTGGACTTGTGCACTGTTAATACACGAACACATCAGGAACAGAAAACATTTCTTATGTTCCAGCCCTATTTATGGATGAATATGTCAGAATAAGGAGTGACACTTCAATTAAAGTTTAGGGCAGATTGAATGTGAGGAGCAATATGTCAGATTGATTGGTGTAACAACTATCCATTCTGCCTGATGAAAAAGAGCTCCAAGTGACCAAACGGAGTTGTCACAAAACAAAAATCTCTGTATGGAATGAGTCACTTCCTGCAGTCCCGATAGGAATACGGTTCCCATCAATTATATACAACAGATGATTGCTAAAGTGGGTTATCTGGTCATTAACCCATTGCTATTTTTGGGAGATTGCTGTGTGAAAACTGGTTGCCATATTACAATTATTCAAATAGAAGTTCAATTTGTCAAACATAACTTGCCAGTGGCACATTAAACATTATTTTAGCACATTTTTAAAAACATAATAGTCAGATACATTAATAGTGATGGGGAAACAGATGCCTTCAAAATCCAAACAGGGCTAAGGCAGGATCTATGATAGCCCCCTTACTGTTTGCAGTCTTCTTGACAGTGGTTACTCATCGAAAAGATCAAATATCCTCTGGAGTCAGCATTAAAATCCACCTAGATAGAAAACTTCCTAAACTGAGCCACCTCTGTGCCAAACTGACACCATAGATAGACATGGTCTACAATGTGCAGATGATGAGCTAGTGTTGCTCACTCTGCTCCAGGGTTACAAAACACTCCCAATCTGTTCAATTCTGTAGACAAGAAATTTAGTCTGGCTTGGAATGTTGCCAAAACAAAACTTATATCAACCGCACCTGGTTAGCCAGATATTCTACCTCCCATTTATTCTGAGCACTGATTGATCGATCCCAGACGGTCAACTTACCAGTTCGGACTTTAAGAGTTTTTGAGGTGTACTGGCAGTGTCCCTACCTCAACCAGGAGGCCTGGGTTCAAGTCCCACCTGCTCCAGAGGTGTGTAATAATATCTCTGAACAGGTTGATTAGAAAATATCTCCAGGTTTGGACTTGTCCAGCCTAATGCGCCTGAAGATACATGGGTCAAGAATCAGTCTGTACAGCCATATGAAGATAAACAGAAACCCACAACCCTCCCTGAGCTGACATCCTCCTCAGTCGAAAGGACATCCACAGACAATATGTGGACATTCAACATTCAGGTAGACTCTCTCTTCATAACACCATTTTATAGAATGAAACTTGACCTTTCATGACAAGAAAACCCATCCCAAACAGATCAGTTGCTTGAAATATTACAATGATGTTGTGGTTCTGTTCGCTGAGCTGGGAATTTGTGTTGCAGACATTTCGTCCCCTGTCTAGGTGACATCCTCAGTGCTAGGGAGCCTCCTGTGAAGCGCTTCTGTGATGTTTCCTCTGGCATGTATAGTGGTTTGAATCTGCTGCTTCCAGTTGTCAGTTCCAGCTGTCCGTTGCAGTAACCCAATATACCGACCACTGCAACGGATAGCTGGAACTGACAACCGGAAGCGGCAGATTCAAATCACTATAAATGCCGGAGGAAACATCACAGAAGGGCTTCACCGGCGGTTCCCAAGCACTGAGGATGTCACCTAGACAGGGGATGAAACGTCTGCAACACAAATTCCCAGCTCGGCGAACAGAACCACAACAACGAGCACCCGAGCTACAAATCTTCTCACAAACTTTGAATATTACTATGATGACTATGATTCATATGATTCAGAGATATTTAACCCAATGAATTCAAATAGATTGATGCAGCCAATGGCGTCAGGACTTCTCCCAGGTCTAGGCCCTTTACAACAACCTTACTGTTAGAAAGAACGTGTGATGACTTGTGCTTACATAGTGGTTAATCAGAGGTAACTGATTTCCTCTAATCTGACCTAATGGTCATAGTCATAGCAATGCTCCATGGAGCCCTGGGCTCGACTGCTTGCTCTGCACTTCAGGAAGGCCCTTTTGTTCAGCATTTCTGATCCTTGCTCCATGATATAATCCCTACAGTGTGGAAGCAGGCCATTTGGCCCATTCAGTCCACACCAACCCTCCAAAGAGACCGACCCCCTACCCTATTACAGTATTCCTGATGGCTAGTCCAACTGACCTACATATCCCTGGACCCGATGGATAATTTAGCATGGTCAAGCCACCTATCCTGCACACCTTTGGACTGTGGGAGGAAACTGGATCACTTGGAGGAAACTCACACAGACAGAATGTGCAAATTCCACACAGACAGTTGCCCAAGGCTAGAATCGAACCTGGGTCCCTGCGCTATGAGACAGTGGTGCCAACCACTGAGCCTTCCCAGAGAAATCAATATAAAACACACCATAACTTATTACTGTCTGAAGAAGAAAAATAACCAGACCATTGTATAGCATCTTGTGGCAATGACATCAATCAATCATGGAGACAATTCAGCACATCCCTGCCATTAAAAATGATTAATTTAAGGCTATCTGAGGAACCCTTTGGTTTGTCCCCAAACAGGAAAGACATTTTGATTATTTAAGAATTGTGTTAGGGTGGGGCCATCCGATTTCCCCCACTCCCCATGTCTCCCCAGTTTGCTATTTTCAACATATTGGCAGCAATGCACTGGATCACACTGGTGGAGAATGGCCAAAGCCATTCTGTCCTTATCCAAATCCACTTTCCAATATGGACTAAGAAACTATCACTGCATTCTAATGTCAAGCAGATCTTAGTATGAGACTCATTTAAGGGTTAGCATCGTCTGGTTAGAGCATGGTGTTAATAACGTCAAGGTCGTGGGTTCAATCCCTGCACTGACCAAGTGTAGTGCTGAGGTGGGCCAGCCAGCGAAGTTTGCAGTGCTGTGTCAGGGTTGGCGATTGCTTTAAAGTGGCGGCACGGTGGCACAGTGGTTAGCACTGCTGCCTCACAGCGCCAGAGACCCGGGTTCAATTCCCACTTCAGGCGACTGTGTGTGGAGTTAGGGGAATGGGTCTGGGTGGATCGCGCTTCAGCGGGTCGGTGTGGACTTGTTGGGCTGAAGGGCCTGTTTCCACACTAAGTAATCTAATCTTCCGTAGTGTTCCAATGAGATTCCAGCTGGTTGATGTACTCCAATCATGAAGTAGTCCTTGAGCCCAGAACTGTCCTGTTGATATTGATATATTGCACTGCCAAATAACTCTAATTGGGATTGTTAAAAGGCTGGCAGGAACATGCAAACTAAAATCTCTCCTACAAGCTTACAGATTTGAAGAATGCTTTCTCCTGTAGCTATAAAAAAAAGGGGGAAAGGAAGTTTATATTGTGAGCATTTGTTGACTCCTCCAATGAACTGTGTAACTAGAGTCTGTATAGCTAACACAGCTGTGAATGTGATCACATCCATCAGACCAACATAAGAACTAAGAGCAGGAGAAGGCAATTCAGCCCTTCCGGCTTGCTCCAACAATTCAAAGCAATCACAGCTGATCTCATCTTGGGCTTCAACTCCACTTCTCTGCCTGCTCCTCGTAACTCTTCAACTAATTACTAATTAAAAATTACTTTCCTCCTCCTCAAATTTACTTAATGTCCCAGCATCCACCGCACTCTGGCTTAGCGACTTCCACAAATTCATGACCCTGAGAGAAGTAATTTCTCATCTCAGTTTTAAATGTGCTACTCCTTATCCTAAAAATTATGACCTCTCATTCTAGATTGCCCTACAAGCAGAAATATGTTTGTTTGTCACCCCCAAACCTTCTAAACATTAGGCAGAATAGGCCTAAACGGCTCAATCTCTCTTCATAAGACAAACTCATCTCTGAGGAAGAAGTGGGTACTGCAGATGCTGGAGATTAGAGTCAAGATTAGAGTAGTGCTGGAGAAGCACAGCCGGTCAGGCAGCATCCAAGGAGCAGGAAAATCGACGTCAGGAATAAGGACTTTTGCCGAAATATCGGTTCTTCCTGCTCTTCGGGTGCTGCCTGACCTGCTGTGCTTCTCCAGCACCACTCTAATCAAAACTCATCTCTGAAGTCAATCTAGTGAATCTCCTCTAAGCTGCCTGCAATACAACTATATCCCTCCTCAAGTGAGGCAACCAAGGCGGCACCAAATAAAAAGGTAGGATTAAGGAGAATGTCTACACAATCAAAAATGATGTGTATTTGAATTGGTAAACTCAAAACAATGAAAGGTTTTTCTGCCTGAAGTTTATTGTGTCTCCCTCAACAATTTACACTGTCTCTCTCCTCTCACACACACACACACACACACACAAACCATCTGGCAATTAGATATGCATTTATTCATCATCTCACATAGTGTGACAACTGATCATTAAACAAACATATTACACTCTCTTCAGGTAGCAGCATGATAATGAGAAGGATATAAGAACAAAGTATTATTAGGAGCAGTCCCTCTCTTCTGCTAGACCGTTCATGAACTCATGATTGATTAGCTTTAATCATTCAAGTTAAGGTAGATTAACTCTACTTTCCTGCCTTATCCCCTTTGCCTTTGTCAATTCATGTTCAAAAACCTACCAACAGTGTTCCAAGCACTTTATGACTAAAATTCCACTGCTATCCAAATATATAATTCCAAAAAAATTTGTAGAACAAATTTTCTTCAAGTTTCCTCAAAATATTTGAGTTTCAACAAGGTCACATTTCACTTTCTAAAGGGCAGAGAATGTTAATTGGAGCGATCAGAATCAAAGTAAACTCATTAGAGTGTGAATTTATATTTAGGATTTCTGCAGGACATTCAATTCCTATCCACGACTCACACCCTCTGTTGCCAGAGTTTCTGGTCATGCTTCAGGGCGGCACGGTGGCACAGTGGTTAGCACTGCTGCCTCACAGCGCCAGAGACCCGGGTTCAATTCCCACCTCAGACGGTGTGGAGTTTGCACGTTCTCCCTGTGTCTGCGTGGGTTTCCTCCGGGTGCTCCGGTTTCCTCCCACAGTCCAAAGATGTGCAGGCCAGGTGAATTGGCCATGCTAAATTGCCCATAGTGTTAGGTAAGGGGTAAATGTAGGGGTATGGGTGGGTTGCGCTTCCGTGGGGCGGTGTGGACTTGTTGGGCCGAAGGGCCTGTTTCCACTCTGTAATTAATCTATTCTAAAAATACTCATTATTGTGACTTGGAAGTCCAGTGCTCCTCCTTCAGAATTGACGATAGCTCGGGAAAGGCTGTATCGGGAAAAGGGGAAAAGGAATATGCGATACGTGGAGTCAGAGCTGAGGGGAAAAGAAAGGCAGTTAGGCAAAGAGATGGATAGTAGTAAGCCAGGGAGAGAGAAGAACTGCTAATGGTGACAATAAATAGGTGAAAACGAGTTGGTTGTGCTAAAAGCAGCACACGTTATGAAAAGGCCTGTGGTGTGGGAGTGGGTAAAGGACCTGGAAGATGGTGTTCAGGTTCTAAAGTTATTAAACTTGATATTCTGTCCTGAAGGCTGCAGAGTCCCCAGTGGAAAATGTGATTTTGTTCTTCCAGCCTGCACTCAGCCTCACTGGAGCACTGCAGCAAGCCCGAGACAAAGGGTGGCCAGAGAACATGGTGGTGTGTTTAAGTGACAGGTAACTAGCAACTCAGAGTCATTTTGAGGCCAGAACATAGCTGTTCCGCAAAGTGATCGACCAGCCTGTGTTTCATCTCTGCAGTGTAGAAAAGACCACACAGTGATCAGCAAATACAGTAGATTAGATTGAGTGAAATAGTTAAGATTATAATTCAGTAGACTAGATTTAGTTGAGCTTCAACTCAGCAGTAGATTAAATAACATTTCATGTGACAATATCTCATTCAACTTGCTGCATACATTCTTGAAAGCTCTGCTTCTGGATATATTACATAATAAGACAACCATGAAGGTAATTATGATTTTGTGCTACTGGGGACTGTGGAAATGAATATTGGCAGAGGTGTACAGGGGTGGCTGTACACCTCCATTTTATACCTTTTTAAAAATTTATTCATGGGATGAGGATGTCACTGGCAAGGCCAGCATTTATTGCCCAGCCCCGGGAGTAGTCAAGAGTCAACCACGATGTGGGCCTGGAATGAAGGGCTTATGCCAGAAATGTCGATTCTCTTGCTCTTCATGTGCTGCCTGACCTGTTGTGCTTTTCCAGCACCACACTCTTTGACTCTGATCTCCAGTATCTGCAGGCCTCACTTTCTCTTTAGATTCTTAATTCAAATTCTTCTTGTTTGAATTCAAATTCCACCATCTGCCACGACAGGATTCAAACTCAGGTCCCCAGAACATTACCTGGGCCTCTGGATAATACCACTAGGCCATCATCTCCCCAATACCCAGCACCCAATTCCAAAATTACCCCCATTGTGATAAAGGACAAATTGCTCCTGCATAGACTATGCAGGTATAACAAGCTCATAAATATTCTTTTCAATAATTAACATGTTAATTTATAAAACAAAGCTTTGATAATTTATACTATTTTGTAATATTTCAGTAAAATTTTAACTGAAATACATTGGCTGGTTTGTAACACTTTAATCAGATTTTGGATTGTGCATTTTTAATATGTATTAGACACTGTCTATGTAATGCTGGAGTTATTTTGCTGTCACAATCCAAAGCTTCTGCCTTCACTCTGAATGATGATGAGTCGCTCTGTATTCCAAACATGTACTGGCAGCCTCCTGGACGCATGATGTGAAATCAAATGTCTTGCAAGTCATTTAGAGCACAGTACTCCCAAAGGAGGGGAGGCTCTTCACCGTCCACCTTCAATCTTTATGCCAAGAAGGACATTTTCAGCTCATTGTTAAACACCAATGACAGAATTTGATTGCCTGCTTCAGCTGATCCATTCTCTTGCTCACAAGTCAAAACATATCCAATCATTTTCTAGAAAGCAGGATGCTGACACTGTGTAGCCCCCTTTTTCTTGCACAGATTCTTCAATAATAATAACTCTGATGATTGCTGCTCCATCTCTCTCTCTCCATTTTTATCTTTCTAGTATCATCTATAGTTTTTGGGAGCCATCTGCTTTTGCTTTTCATGTGTCCCCAACTCCAGCCCCAGTCTGTTTCAGGAGAGGTGAGGGCACATGTGATACAAATGCATCTCATCGCCAGATGTCTGTGCAGTGCAGAAAGTAGGGTTCCAATCTCTTCCTAACAGATTCCAGAGTCATGTAGGCCAATAATGGTCAGCCTGCCTCATTCTACTTTTCTGAACACAGGAACAGGGAGTAAGCCACTTGACTGTAGCCTCTTTCTGCTATTTAATTAGATTATAGCTGATCGATATCTCAACTTCATTTCGCACACTAAATAGAAACATAAGAGTTGGCATATATCATTCAGTCCATTGAATCTGCTTTTCCATTCAATTAGATTCTAGCTGATGATCCAGATCAATGCCTTTCTCCCCACATGCCTTTATACCATTAGTATTTAGAAATCTATCAATCTCTACTTTAAATATACTCAATGACTGAACTTTCACAATCCACTGTGGTACAGAATTTCAAATGTACCCAAATTGCTGGCTAAAAACAATACTCTTTATCATAATCCTAAGTGGCTTTCCCATATTGTTAAATTCCCATAAGTCCAAACGGACTGTGCCTAATCATGTTATTGTTATCCAGGTCTCTATCTTTTCATAACAGACCCTAGCATTTTCCTTATTGCTGACGCAAGGCCAACAGGTTTGCGATTCCCATTTTCTCTCTCCTTCCCTTCTTAAATTGTGGGGTGACATTAGCTACTTTCCAGTCAGCATACCATTCCATAATTTATACAATTTTGGAAGAATAAGCACCTGTGTATCTACTGGCTCCACAATTACTTCTCTTAACACTCTGGGATGTAGAGTATCAGATACCACAGACTTATCAGCCTTTAGTCCCATTAATTTCTTCAACCTTCTTGCTAATACTAAATGTCTTCAATTCCTCATCCCCCCCAATCCCTTGGATTTTTAATTCTGGAAGATTTCCTACACAAAAGTAATCCTTAATATACTATTCTACAAAACTATCCTTACCACACTCTAGAAACTCATCCACCACAGCATGAGTGGTCATTAGATTTATCCAGGCTATTTGCAGAATGAGGTGTCTCATGATTTTGAGTTACCAATTCGACATGATTCTCTAATCCCCCAGTTAATACCACACTGAAGTCCAGGAACTGAATATTTAAATATATTTGACATTTAGGAAGGAGGAGCTGAAGGAAAAGATGATATTAGTTCCAGTCCTGTTAAGATGTAACTCGTCCAATTTGTACAAGTCACACCAGTCCCAGAACAGATGCCAATGCCTCAAAAAACAAATGTCCTCCCACCTACAGCAATTCTCCAACCACATGTTCATTAGCATGTGGAATAGGGTGTAATCCTGAGATTACTGTACCTGAAGTCATGCTTTTTCATTTCCTTCCTAACTCCTTAAAATCTGCTTCCAACACCACATCCCCATTCCTACCTATGTCATTAGCACCAATGTGGGCAGTCCAACCTCCTACAGAAGGTTGCCATGCAGTTCCTTCTTGGGTTCCTTGATCCTGGGACCAGCAAGGCAACATACCATCCCGGAGTCATGCTTTCTGCCTCAGAATCACCTATCTGTGGAATCCCTTGCCAGTGTTACTCTCCCACTCATCTTCCTCCACTCCTGTACAGTTGAGGCGCCCAGATTAACTTGGTCTGGTTGCATTCCTTTGAGAAATCATTGCCCTTCACCACTATCCTAAGTGGAAAACTGCTTAGCAAGTAAGATACACTCAGGGGACCCCTGAATTGCCTGACTAGTTCTCTTAGACTACCAGCCAGTCACCCGTTCCTTCTCTGCCTGTACACTCCTAATCTACTATAGTTGTCTGCCTTACAAATGCTCAGCATGACTCCAGCTGCTGGCTGACTCAGTGTTCCCCAGCAGATGACCCTTCCCTGCAAATCCATTCAGTTGGACAAACGGCACACGTATGACTTCCCACATCCTGCAGGATATATATACCCCTTTGGCATCATGGTAGCCCACAAACCCACCAACATACTAAAACAGCAGCTAATGAACTTGAAAGACCCTATATAGACAACAAGCAAAACTAATATCTTTTACAAAACACCGTGCAAGAACTGTAACGAACACTACTTACAGAAAACTAGCCACCAGGATACATGAACATCAATTAGCCACAAAGTGACATGACCCTCTCTCACTAGTATCCTTACATACAGATAAGGAAGGACACCACTTTGACTGGGACAACACATCCATCCTAGGACAAGCCAAACATGGCATTTCAACTGGAACTCTAATCAACAAACACATTGAGTTAGACCCCATCTACCACCCCTGAGAAAAAGAATAGGAAATGACATCACCACAGGAAGTGACACTGACCCAAAGACACCCAAACATATAAATAGAAAGCAGGAATCATCAGCAGTGCTTCGCCCGGAGGCCCACTGAAGATGTTACCTAGTAGGGTGATGAAACGTCTGGAAATGAGCCTTCCAGCTCAGCGAGCAATCATACATCCAGAACCTCAACCTGAGCTACAAATCTTCTAAAAACACGCTACTCCCTGATAGTTTTTCAATACCTCCCTTAACATTTTCTTTAATCAGATTAAACATCTTCATTACAAACAATCCTTAATCTTCTATACTCAAGGAAATACATTCCTTGCCCATGAAATCTGCTCTTATAAATTAATGCATTTCACCCTGATATCATCCTGAACGTTAAACTGCAGACTCAGCTACTATATGATTTACTGGTATTTCAGTCAACATTTCAGACGTACGGGGTGCACATGTGTCATACGCAGGCAGACAGAGGGGGACAGGATGAACAGCAGAGCAACAGGCAAATAGTGTTCCACATCACCTAGGCAGCATTACTACACAGAATAGAATCTGTCCTTTTTGCAAGAAGTTAAACATAAAAGTTATTCATTTGTTGTCAAGATCTGTCATCAAGAAGTCAACTGGCAGTAATCCTATCAGGATTAGATACCATCAGAAATCATGGGGCTATTTCATTGCACTCAATCAACTCTCAAATCATTTGCAAAGATATTCAAGTTGCTAAAAATCATCACTGCAGATAAGAGATAATATGGCACTTATCACCACAGGATTCCATGCCTAGCACATCCTCAAATTCAGTTCAAGTGTCTGTTACAACCGATGTCAGTTGTGCTAATTTAGGTGATGAAGAGGTGGGAGAATCATCAATTTGCATTTTATAATAATTGTCAAATTCTGCTGTACAATTAACACAAAATTACCCGGAGATTGGCAATGTAACTCAGCGGCCTGATTTGTTGGTCTCAAGTGTAACGGCATTACGGTATATTTTAATCAAAAAGCACTTAGCTGAAATCATTTATTAGGCAGGAAATACTGTGAATATTTAAATATATATCAACTTGTATCTGACAAGAATGAAGTAAAGCTCAAACCTCCAAAAAGAGATACATTTCAGTCGGAAAATGTCCAACTTTCTAAACTGATCAGCTAATTATAAACTATACACAGCCTGAAAACTGTGTGACAATCAGTTATGTTAATGAACAAGTTAGAATATTTATTACAAATTCTGTAATTCGGTATATTTAAATCAAGCCTTTCCTCACGGCGGAGCTGTCATCACACATTCTGCATGCAGCACGATATATATTTGAATAAAACTGTAATGCATAGTGTGTTAAATGCGAGTTAAGATTTCCCCCCTGCACACTGTTTGAGTTCTAGACAAACCAGTGTGTTAGACTGTGCTAAAGTTAATGCAAAATTAAGTATGAACTGACAACAAATGACATACCGGAAAAGACTGACTGATCTATCATATCTCTCCAATACTTGGGGTGCATAAAGTATTGCAACTAGATGCTGTCTACCTCCCCACAAGCCTTAGACATTGACAACAACTCAAAATAAAAATCACACTGGCAATGTACACATTAACTGTAATCCACCTACCTTTTATAGGATGTGATCTCTGCCCCAGCCAAGAACTGGTCCAGCTCCCTTGTGAAGGCGTGCAAAAGAAAGACTCTCATTCATTTTCTATTTTTCAAACTTTAAAAAAATCCCAAAGTGCTTTATAGCCCCTCAAGTATGGTTGTAGAAAGCACAGCAGACTTCCGTAGGTAGAAATGTGATAATGATGGCAACTGAGGGATAAACACTTGTCAGGATACCAGGAAAAAAACACTTCTACAATTCATTGAAATAGTTCCAGGAGATCCTTTATATTCACCCGAGAGGCAAGGATGGTCTCAATATGACATTTCATCTGAAAGGAAGCATCTCTGACAGAGCAGTATCAATCTGGACTGTATGCTCAAGCCTTGAAATTGGTGCTTGAATCCAAACCTCTGACTCAGAGGTGACATGCTGCCAAGTGAACCACACCTACTTTAGAATAAAGTAGCACCTTGGCAAAATAGGATACATAAGAACAGAAGGAAGAGGCCATCTGGCCCCTCAATCCTGAGGTGCCATCCTGAGGAAGTGACAAAGATGATTAATGAGGATGGGGCAGTGGATGCTGTCTACATGGACTTTACTAAAGCATTTGATAAGGTCCCACATAGAAAGCTAGTCCACGAGATTATGTCACATGGGAATCATGGTGAGTTGGCAAGCTGGATCCAAATTGGAAGACAGAGGGTAGTTGTGGAGGGGCATTTTTCTGACTGCGACCAGTAGGGTTCCACAAAGATCAGTGTTGGATCTTTGTTGCTTGTAACATATATACACATGATCTGGATAAAAACATAGGTGGTCTGATTAGTAATGTTGCAGATGACATGAAAATTGGCAGAGTTGTAGATGGTGAGGAATGTTGTCAAAGGATATAATAGGATATAGATCAATTGGAAAGTTGGGCAGAGAAATGGCAAATGGAGATTAATGCAGACAGTGTGAGGTGTTGCATTTGGGAGGTTGAAAACTCTAAATAGCAGGATCCTTAAGAGCACCGATAAACAGAGGGATTTTGGGTTCCAAGTCCATCGCTCTCTGAAAGTGGCAACACAAATGGATAAGGTGGCAAAGGCAGCATATGGCATACTTCCCTTTATCGATTGGGGCTATGAATATAAAAGTTGGCGATTCATGTTATAGCTGTATCAGCCTTTAGTTAGACCACTTTTGGAGAAGTGTGAGCAGGTCTGGTCACTACATTATAGGAAAGACTTGGATGCTTTGGAGGAAGTGCAAAGGAGGCCTGAATGGCAGTATATTAGCTATTAGGAGAGGTTAGACAAATTTGCATTGTTTTTGCTAGAGTGTAAGAGACTGAGGAATGTCCTAATAGAAGAACATAAAATTATGAGGAGGTATGGAATAGGATGGATAGTCAGAATGTTTTTCCCAGGGTGGAAAAATCAAATACAAGGGGCATAGGTTTAAAGGTGAGGGGAAAGGTTTAAAGGAAACGTGCAAGAAAGTTTTTTTTAAATAAACACAGAGGGTGGTAGGTGACAGGAATACCACGGGAACTGGTCGAAGCAGATATGCGAGCAATATTTATGAGGCATTTAGACAGACACATGAACAAGCAGAGAATAGAGAGAGGTATACAGACCATGCGCAGGCAGATAGGATTAGTTAAGAATAGCATCATGGTCAACACACATGTGATTGGCCAAAGGGCCTGTTCCTATATTTTACTGTTCTATGTAAATTCAGCTCTGGTAGGATTTGAACCCATGTTCCCACAGCCTTTGAAATATTAATCTGGTGTCATTGGCTATACTACTGTCCTTCCTCAATAGGTAACAGGCATCAAGAGAAGTGGAAGATGTTTGGAGAAAATGCTGAAAATAAACATGCTGATAACAAAGGCAAGGTATAGTGGGACAATATGTATTTAGCATCCGTTATGACTGGAATAATTCTACAATTTTCTTTTAATTTTGTAGCATTGTTTTCTTCCCAAAATTAATTTTCTTTGGATAAACTATAAGGATTGGATTATAAATAGTGATGTCTGTGAACTACATGGGTTAGTTCTTTTTATTTCCACTGTAAAAACTGATCACAATCCACGTACAAATGAACCAGCCTGGCTAATCAATAGCAACTACATAGGAGGACAAATTAAACCTGGTAACCAAGTTCTCTCTCTCTCAAACTCACAGGCCCCTCAACCCTCTACGTCTGCTGAGCAAACAGTAACACAGTCCTGAAGCTTTAGTGCTCTATTTCACCAGGGACAGGTGTACTGTCACTTAGACTGAGACATGTTTCAGCCTCTTCAACCCTGCACAGCACCCTCCAGGAACTCTGATGAGTACCATGCCAAGAACTAAGACAGCAAAAACCCTTTTCTTTCCAGAAATCCCTTAATTTTCTCTCTATCATATTTCTAACTCACTGAAGGACATATCTGGTCAAGTGAGACTGCCACCAATTTAATGACACTGGCTGCCTGTCAATGTTAATATACCACCCATGACATCCTCAGCCTCGCAAGAATCACAAAGTAACTCTTGTTGTCAGAGAGCAACAACAGGACATTGAGATGTCCTGGCTAGGCAATGTACAAATCGTTGTCATCCAGTCTGAGTGTCAGATCAGCTAACAGCTGCAGGCAGGGGCTCTCAGCCACATCCAAAAGTATTGCTGAAGGACACAGAATTCCCAATATTCCTTACAAACAAAAAGTATTGTGAATGCTGGAAATCTGAAATAAAAATAGAAAGTGCTGCAGGCAGTTGCAAAGATGGAGTGGACAAGTCAGTACAGTATTCCTTGAGGAGAAGGCTGAAATTCAAAATCATACAGACTTCGGACAAAGGAGAAAATATTCTCATCTGTGAAGGGATCGTAAACCAAATAGCACAGATTTAAAGTAAAAGATGAAAACATAAACAAAAAGGAAAAATTTTTACATGGAGAGAAATCAAGGTCTGGAATGTACTGCCTGAGAGTATTTAAGGAGACAGATTCAAATGAAACATGCAAAAGAGAATTAGACTGTCATCTGGAAAGGAAGAATATGCAGTTACACTGAGAGAAGGCTGGAGGACAGAGCTAAGTGATTTGCTCATTCAGAAAACCTGTCCAGACACATTGGACTAAATGGTTTCCTTCTGCCCTATAACAACTATGTGATCAGGTAGCCCATGTTGGGTGAGAAATGGACTTAATAGTTCAGGGTGACGACCTTACATCTGTAAAAAGGCTAAAAGAGGAGATTTTACACTGTATATCATGACTTGTCTTCCACCTCCTCTTTATAAGGGAGGCGTTACCCTCTCCTTTCTTCGATAACACATCTAAGACGACATGGGGAATTGTTGGCTGGAGCGGACACCTTTTGCCCGTGGGATCATGATTCCCCCCACCCCTCATTTCATCTCCACCCACAGGTAAATGGCATAGGACTATACAATGTAGGAAGGTCCCAATTGTGTTGTTTATTGATCTTACACATGTCAATAGTGTGGTTATCATTGATGAGTCAGGTTTCCCGGAACTAGGAAGGTCAAAGTTTAGCCAGGGTTAGTACTCCTGGGGGGTAGTTTTCTGATGGTCATTACCGGACTACATTTATTTGTAACATAAATTGGAAAACAAAGCAATTTGGATGCTTAGTTATTTTTATAACTCAAATCAAATGTGGAGCAGTGTGCTGTACACTGATTTGATGCACTTGAGCACACAACTTTTGCTGAAACTAAATTTAATACTTTGAGAGTCACGCTGGTACTAGGCGTCTTTGGGTTGAGAAAAGTGAGAAACTTCCCAGTAACAGCTTTCAGATTGATGTTAAGTAGCAACTTTGTCATAGAGCTGAGCACAAATTGGACTCAGACCTCAATAATCTGGAAACAAGTCAGATCTTGCTCTCTCCCACTTCCCTCCAAAGTGGAAAAGAAGAAAAACACTCAGAGACCATACATAAAAGAAAAACTTCAAACTGAAGCCAAGACCCAGGTCCATGTGACTGGTTACCAAATTGAGGATCTCTGCAGTCAACATGATTTATTTGCTAGAAAACTTAATTGAGAGAAGGTCACCTCATTTCTCCACAGATCTTGTCCCTTCTTAACCTGTATTTTCACAAAAACTGTTTGTCTCACCTGTAATGTTCATGTTAGATGTGAATGATTTCAATTTGATTTATGGCTGTTAAATGTACCGAGGTACAGTGCAAGGTGTTGTCTTATGTACTTTACAGGCAAACACAAGTGCATCAGGATAACAGAACAGAGTGTTGGATACAGTGTTACAGCTGCTGAGAAGGCGCACAGAGAGATCAACATTAACGTTAATGAGGTCCATTCAAACATCCGATAACCGCAGGGAAGAAGCTGTGCGTGAATCTGCGCGGTAGGTGTTTACAAACTTTTATACCTTCTGTCTAAGGGAAGAGGGTGGAGGAGAGTATAACTGGGGTGGGAGGAATCTTTGATTGTGTTGGTTGCTTTACTGGTGCAGCAGGAAGTATAGATAGAGTCAATGGATGGAAGGCTGATTTGCACAATGGTCTGGACTGTTTTCACAACCCTCTGTAGTTTCTTTCATATGTGTTTAGTTTAACTTTGAATATTAGCAATTAATAATCTATTTTCCCACATGTTAGAGGATAAGTTTGTTCGAATAAGCTTTTGTGCCCTTTGGCATGAGCTTTATTTATATTAGATAGTGGTCAAAGATAGGCAAATTAATTAAAATCATTAAAGTGGCCATTTTCTCTTTGGGATTACTTGTGGAACAGCTGTGCTCAATTTCCAACACAAACTTCCCATTGTACAGTACAGGTAGATGAGAATATGTGGATGAATTTCCTGCTTTGTGCCTTCATTGACTACAAATAAGTCTCTTGATCACTAACTGCTTACTCTTGTTGTAAGATATCTTGGAAGGAGAGAAGTGGAGAAGACTGGCAAGAGTAATAACCCTGGTCTGTACTATCCTCATGGTTTCGTGGGCAAAGGCAATGATCCCTCATCTGGAATGAAACTCTGATAGCTTAATCATTTAGTGCTAAACTATGTACAAAATTTCCTGATGCAGGTTCCATTCCCTTGGATCCATTCACACAAAGAACATTGTGGTGTACAGCAGCTCACCAGTGTGATCATACCATCAGCTGTTGGTCCCAGTTTTGCTTTGTCCTGTCCTCTATTCATCAGAAGAGGTAAGCTATTGAAAAATAATCTATTTTTCAGCTGTCACAGCAGAATTCAGGCCTAACACTGGTTAGCTGCTCATCCATCTCAGCACTGTCAGCAGGTCCTGATTGGATAATAATTGACCATTGATCAGATTGTCTTTCCTTCACAATTTCCAGTAATTTATATAATTAACAAGCAAAAGTATTCAAAGAATATGTAAAACAAAAAGCCACTGGACTTTAGCTCAACAAAACCTGGAGACAATGTCAGGAAATTAACCTCCAATTCCTAGAGAATTCAGGACAATCTTGGGAGGGTTAGAAATCCTCAATTCACTGTAGGAAATGTACTGGGATAATACAGCTTGGAAGGCATTAGATAAATTCTGTGGTTACTAAACCTGGTAAAAAGACACATCATGCTTGAAGTGATATGCACTAAAAAGCAATGAACTGAAAATATAGAGCTCTCTGAATGGGCGTGTCTTTATGGAGTTGCCCCTTCTGGTTGAGAGTGTGTTGCTGGAAAAGCACAGCAGGTCAGGCAGCATCTGAGGAGCAGGAAAATTGACGTTTTGGGCCAGAGCCCTTCATCAGACTCTTTACCTTCTGTTCATGGTGCTGCTGACAATGATGGAGTCAACACTAACACAGGATGCTGACACTTGGTAACCAATGTGACATTGACCAAACTAAAAATCGACAATGCAAGGTCTCCTCAATATTTTAAGGGCTAGCTTGCAGTCAAAGTTGGAATGGTTACTCAGCGAGAAACCGAGAGTGCCAGCATTGCTTACATTTATAGCACTGTTGAATCAAAAGCAGGTTATAACCATTCCTGAAGAAGGGCTTATGCCCGAAACGCGATTCTCCTGTTCCCTGGATGCTGCCTGACCTGCTGCACTTTTCCAGCAACACATTTTCAGCTCTGATCTCCAGCATCTGCAGACCTCACTTTCTCCTCAAAGATATAACCAATCACCCCTCAGTGCAACTGAAGGGAAAGAATTCTCTCATTCCTGGATAGCCACATTGGTCAGCCAAGCGTTGTTCCCACTTCCAAAGAAGTTGCTTCCATAACATCTACCTCACAGCTCTAGGGACTCTGGTTCGATTCCAGCCTCAGGCAACTATCTGTGTGGAGTCTGCACATTCTCCCTGTGCCTGCGTAGGTTTCCTCCAGGTGCTCCAGTTTCCTCCCACAGTCCAAAGATGTGTGGATTAGTTGAATTGGCCATGCTAAATTGCCCATTGTGTTCGGAGATGTGTAGGCTAGGTGCATTAACTAGGGGAATGGTCTGGGTGGGATGCTTTCCGGAGGTTCGGTGTGGAACTGTTAGACCAAAGGGCCTATTTCCACACCGTAGGGATTCTACACTTCTGTGATAAGAGGGGCACATTTCCTCACTAACACACCCATTTTGAGAGATCAGAACTGGGGAGGAGCCTACTTCTTAATAAATGCCCTAATCCAATGGTGAAAGGTTATATTCAGGCACATTCCAGTATTTATTTGTGGCTTTTTATCTATGAGGTAACCAGCTCAAGTCTTGACTGGTTATTGTCAGGAAGGTATCACAGACTAAACCCATTTCCTCCCAAGTCCCAAAGAAGAGTCACTTCGTATTCAAAACATTAGCTCAGCTTTTCTCTGTCCACAGATGTTGCCAACCTGCTGAGTTTTTCCAGCACTTTGTTTTCATTACCAATTCTGCCCTTCCAAACACATTCCAAGCAAAGGTGCTCTGATAACTTCAGTGGTGGGGACACATCTAGAAAAATTACAGGTCATTCTGCAGTAACATATGTTTCGTTAACGTGAATTCGCTATAACGTGATTGACGAATTAGGGACACTGTTTCTAAAGAGTGAACTTTTAAAGTTCGATTACATCACCATCACTTTACGCACTGTTTCTAAAGCGAGATTTTTCTATAATACAGGATTGCACAAGAGCACACAACCATCTCGTTACAGAAGAACTACCTGTATTCAGGACAGAAGTAGTATCACATGGAAAAAGGTGGGTTGATTAGGTAGAGTCAGCATGGGTGTCTAAAGGGGAAATCGTGTAGAACTAACTTGGAGTATTCTTTTTAAGAATAACAGAAAGGCTTGATGAGGGTAATATGTTGATCTGGTGCACATGGATTTCCAGAAGGCTTGAGAGGAAAGAAAGAAGTCATGAAATACAAAGGACAATAGAATGTGCATGTAAAATTGGCTGAGTGATAGGAAACAGAGCAATGGTCAATTGGATAGTTTTCTGGCTAGAGAATGGGACTGGAGGGCCTCACATGCATTGGTATTGGGACCCTTGCTCTTCCCGATATAGATCTTGGTGTGCAAGGGGAAATTTCAGAGTTCACAGAAGAACTGTAAACTGTGAGGACAGTGCAGAACTTCAAAATGTGATAAGACAACACGTCAGACATGTTGGTGTGAAAGATTCACCATCACAATAGCATGAAAGACTAGATAGGAGACTGGAATGGAATCCTAAAAGGGTAGGGAGTGGGAGTAACTGTAGCCAAGGTGGCTGAGGAAGTCAGTGGGCTTATAATCAAAATTAGTTGATAGCCTGGTGACAAACAGAGAAGTGAAGGAAAAGGAGGAATGATGCATCAAGTGAAACTGACAGTAGGATCTAAATTGGAAGACAGGTTTCTGAAGCTTTCCAAATCAGGGCGAGAGCAGCTTCAATATAGTCATCACTGTCCCAGAAAATAAGTTAAAGTAGCACCCCCTCAAACCCCTGTCTCAATTATCTCACTCCACCCTCCTCAGACTGCACTGGAATGAGGAGTGTTTCACACATTCCAGGACCCATTTGTGGAACACCTTTTGTGTGAAGGAAATGAGAGGAGTGAAAAGAAAAACTGTTCAGTGAGGGAGCAAGTTTGATCAGGTCAAGGTTGAGGGAAATTGAGCATCCACTCAAGGGCATTATGTTGAGGTTGTACAAGACATTGGTGAGGCTTCTTCTGGAATACTGTGTCCCGTTCTGGTTTCCCTGTTAGAGGAAGGACATTATTAAGCTGGAGAGGATTCAGAAGAGATTTACCAGGATGTTGTCAGGAATGGAGGGCTTAAGTTATAAGGAGAGGCTGGGTAGGCTGGGACCTTACATAAGTTTATAAAGCCATGAGGGGTATAGGTAAGGTGAGTGGCAGATGTCGTTTCCCTAGGATAGGGAATTTCAAGACTAGGGGGCATATTTTTAAGATGAGAAGCGAAAGATATAAAAACAAACATGAGGGACAATTTTTTTTTTTTTTAAAAACACAGAGTGGTTCATGTGTGGAAGTAACTTCCAGAGTAGTAGATATAGGTACAGTTACAATGTTTAAAAAGACATTTAGGTAAGTGCATGAATAAGAGGGATATATGGGCCATGTGCAGGTAGGTGGGACTAGTTTAGTTTGGGATAATGGTTGGTATGAACTGTTTGGGCTGAAGAGTCATGCAGCATGTAAACAGACCCAAAGAGATGGAGATCTCTCTCACCATTCTGGTGAGGACTGGAAGTTCAATGATTGAACATCCATGGCAAAGAGAAGGTGGGTTTGGGCCAGAAAATTGGAAACTTTAAAGTGATGGAGGGCATCAGAAGATTTGCAGACATTGACCAGGGGAGATTAGGCATGGGTAAGAACAAAAATAGAGCCAAGGTGGAAAGAAACCAGCTCAGAGGTGTATGCACAGGCTTAAATGACAGGTCTGGGGGCAGTCCTGCTTATGGATCTTGGCAAGAAAGTAGAAGGGAGTTCTATGGGGCTAGTGGTCTATGAAATGGGAAGCAGTGAAGGGGTGAGTCAGTGACTGTTCTGGAACAAATGGATTGAAATTCGCTGCTGGGGTCATGGTCTGTTGGACTAGGAGACTGTTGGAGAGTTGCTGTTCAGCACCTGCAAGGTAGAGGTTAATTTGCCAGATATCCACTTGTCAGCAGGTCTGATAACAAGGTGGGGGTTAGATCCAAGAGATCAGAGTGCAGCAAGTTCAGAAAGTAACGAGTAAGAATGAGTGAGGAGAGTAGAGACATTTGGGGGTAGGGGTATTGATGCTTTTCCTTTCCTTTCTTTGTGTTTTCTTTACTTTATGTTTTCAGTCAGGAGGACATTCAGTCTGGGCACATGTGCTGCTTTGCCTCTTCTCCTGTCCGGTCACCATTCCCTTTAGTTCTAAAGGACTAACACTTCTTTCATTCATCCCCTCTCCAATCTTCCACCTATTACAGATCTCCCCTTGCTGAAATGCGAACATCCCTAGATTTTCCTCGAGCTGACCTATAATGTGAAATCTAGTCCTCTCTCCACAGATAATGCCTGAGCTGTAGAGTACTTCCAACATTTCTGGCTTTACCTTAGATTCCCAGCATCCATGGTATTCTGATATTTGATTTCTGCTGATTCTTTCATAGACCAGATCTTTTATTTCCACTGAACACACCGTGGGAATCACAGATTTGTTACATTCTAATAATAGCATGCAAATTCATCTGACATAACCACATATATCAAATCATTATATTCACTGAAGCTCTGTCTAATCAAGCACACTTGTATTACTGCAGCCTAAATGTCATAAAGGAATGGAAATATGACATAGATAGATACTACAGCTGAATCGAGCTGTTTCATTGCTTTCAAAGCTGAAGTGATTTATGCACGTCATCTGGAAGTAGAGAATTGTGGACAACAGACTGTGAACTAGTTTGTCATTGATTCTAACAGGTAATATATTGTTTCTGCTCCAAAAATAGATTTTTTAAGAGGCTTGGAGTTAGGTGAGAAGTAAATGAGGACAGTGATAAGAGCTTGTAGGCAAATGGGATTGTGATATTTAACACCAGGGATTGTATTCGAACTGGAAATGGGAACATTTACAATTCCCTATAAATTATCTTATTCATCACTGCTTCTTTCGCTCTGCACCCATCATCCCTCAACACTCACTTGCGTGCCAGCCCTCAATGACCACCCCAACCCCTGTCACAGTCTGACACAACCCAGGCTGAACCAACACCCAGCATATTACATGCCCCATCACTCCTCCTGCCATATCACTGCCCCACATTCCCTGTACCTGACCCTCCCTGCACAGTCACTCCCAGTGCACCATCAATGCCCTTCCCCTGATACCAAGCTACTCTCCCAACATATTCCCTGCAACCCATGAACCCCTTGACACTGTCTAGATCCAGTCAAACCCTTCAACATTCTCTGTATCCAGTCAGTCAGTTAATCCCTGCACCCTGTCACTCTGGACACCTTCCATTTCCAGTAAATCAGCCCTGGACATTCCCTGTGCATTGTCAGTACCTCAAATCTTCCTGCCCAGTCACTTCCTCTGACAGACTCCCTGCACCCAGTCACATTACTCTCTGTAACCATATATTACCCGTAATAGCCTGTGTCTAATTCTCCACCCTTGATAGATTCCCTGCGCCCAGTTATTCCCACCCTGACCGACTCCTACAACCAGATATCCCTCCATCCGAACTGCGCCTTGTTATTAAAATAACTCCATGAAGGCCGGTATCCAATCACCAAGGCACCCTTTATTTATATATGCATAGTACATGACACTGACCTAGTTAGCTCCTACAGTAGGCAGAACCACTGACACTCCTGTTTTTTTTTTAAACGAAATGTGCTCTCTTTACTTAAACTGGGGTCATCTGTCTTTATTTTGCAGTTTATTCTACAGCCATTAAGGGAAATCTACATCTTAAATTTAAAAATAAGTCAGATGTAAATAGTACAAAATTTCTCCTAAAAATTGTAACGCCGGTGTTCAAATGTTTCAATTTTAAACATAAAGTATACTACTATAAAACAAAGGCTCAGAGTAAGGAACAAATATAAAAAAAATGAAATCAAGAGTTAAATGGTACAGCAGAATATTTCTTCTAAACCTTGCAACACTCAGAGCACAAAGAGGTCATTGTGCTGTTGGGAAGAGGGGAGAATAAATTTTTAAAAATGCAGTCCAAAGCCCACAGCATATCTTTCAAACGCCTTTTAATTTTTTTTTGTTGTTTTTGTTATTTAATCAAGTGATTGTCACAAAATGAAGGAATTTCTGGCCAAGTTTACACCAGAATATACTCCTTTATTTCCTTTCCCTGCCATGGTTTTAACACCTGTAAGGATGGAACCCCTGAGCATTGTGGTTCTGACCGTGGGCAAATCCACCTGGTGTGGATGGTGGAGCCCCTGGAGGTGCTGATGCCAAACACTCCTGTTTATAGCTGCCAGTCATGACTCCCTCATCGGACCAGATTAAACAGACCCAATCAGGAACCTCCTATTTTATGAGATCCACCTGGCTGCCCTCGTTCCAATCACTATGGATACGCCCAACACATCCCTGCAGTTCTTCACCCAAACATACCACCCTGACTCCCCATCACTTCCTCATGCATTTCCTGCAACAAGTCCTACATTTGACACTCCCGGCACTATTCATTCACCCTACCATCAAACACACTCCCCATGCCAAACATACGCTGGAGCTTGGAGAAAGTGAGGACTGCAGATCAGAGTCAAAAAGTGTGGTGCCGGAAAAGCACAGCAGGTCAGGCAGCATCAGAGGAGCAGGAGAATAAACGTTTCAAGCATAAGCTCTTCATCAGCTTGACAACATTCTACACGTTACCTATATAATTCAAGGAGTCCTCTTAACCACTTTAACCTGTTCCTTCAATTTTTGCATCTGCGTAGGCACCGTGTTCTGAATTCGTTGAAGCAGTTTAAGTCTGTAACTTACATGAGGGTCAGATTAATGAGATCAGTTTCAATTCTGTAGTCTTTCTCAAGACTCAATGTTACTGCAAACGGAATGTGCATGAAGCAATGATCACGTGCAATGTAGATGTAATGATTTGTTTTCAAATGCCAGACCACTATGTGTTGAATGTGGTATTCTTACAGCTACTCATTAAAGGAGCTTCTGCAGTTGGTATAATGCTCAGATGTTGAATCCTACGAAAGACTCACAGCCATGGCAATGGAAGACTCTTAATGTTGAGGCAGCAACTGAAAAGTAAAGATGAGCCAGCACTAAAACTAAAGCAAAGGACTGCAGATGCTGGAAATCTGAAACGTTTCCATCTCACGGAAGGTCACCAACTTGAAACATAACATCTTGTTTCTCTGCACAGATGTTGATTGCTTTCGAGAGTCCTCTGTTGTAACCAAGCTAACAATCAGTTTCTAAAATGTTAGGTACAATGTTAAGGTGGGAACATGAACAGGACAACATTAGCCATTCAGGATTTCTTGGACAGCATCATTTATTTCATTCAAATTGAGAAAAAATAATGCGAATGCTGAAAATCTGAAATAAGCTGAAGTAAATTTTGCCTCATTTATATGTATTATTTAAATGGAGAAAAGATGCAACACAAGGGGGGGGGGGGAGAGAACATGAGCATGAAACACAGAAAACACACGTGCAGCAATCAGGAAGGCTAATGGAATGTTGGCCCTGATTTCAAAAGGGTTGGGATATAAGAATAGACAAGTCTTACAGCAACTGTACAAGGTGCTGGTGAGACCATATCTGGAGTACTGTGAACTTATTTAAGGGAAGATATTACTTCATTACAGGTAGGTTAGAGAAAGTTCACCATGATGCTCCCATGTATGGAGCAATGGTCGTGTCAGAAAAGACTAAACCTGTTAGGAGGTAAAAACAATGACTGCAGATGCTGGAAACCAGATTCTGGATTAGTGGTGCTGGAAGAGCACAGCTATTCAACCTGCCTGAATTGCTGTGCTAAACCAGTTAGGACTCTACTCACTGGAGTTTAGAACAATGAGAGGTTCTTAAGGGGTTTGAAATGGTAAATGCTGACAGGATGCTTTCTCCCATGGGAAAGTCTGGGACCAGAGGGCATAGTCTCAGAATAAAGGGGTGCCAATTTAAGACTGAGATGAGGAGGAGGAGGGATTTCTTCTCTCAAAAGGGTCGAGTGACTTTGGAACTCATTGTCATAACTGTTTGAAGAGTTGAAGAGTCCTTACATATATTAAAGATTTATGGGGAAAATGCAGAAAGGTGGATACGAGGAATGTGGATCAGCCATGATCTCATTGACTGGTGGAGTAGGCTTGAGGGGCCGAATGGCCTACTCCTTTTCCTATCACTTATGCTCGTATGGTCTGATTAGACTGAACCCCAAGCCTCAGCTGATGAATCCATACCCCTCCATGTTGTGCAGCACTAGGAAGAAGCATTGAGGATAGCAAAGGCACATAATGTGCTCTGGATTGGGAACTTCAATATCTAACACCAAGAGTGGCTCCCCAGCACCAGCACAGACAGAGTTTATTGAATCCTTGAAGACATCATTGCTGGACTGGATCTGCTGGAGATGCTAAGGGAACCACAAGACGGAAAAACATACTTGGCCTCATCCTGATCAACCTGCCTGCTGCAGATGCATTTGTTCAGTAAGAGTGACCACTGCAGTCCTTGTGGAGATGAAGGAGGAGAAAGTGAGGTCTGCAGATGCTGGAGATCAGAGCTGAAAATGTGTTACTGGAGAAGCGCAGCAGGTCAGGCAGCATCCAGGGAACAGGAGAATCGACGTTTCGGGCATAAGCCCTTCATCTCCACAAGAAGATTGAAGAAGTCCCACCATCGTCTTGAGAATACCTTCCATTATGTTGTGTAACACTATTGAGCAACTCAAGTCTGGGAATCCAGGAGGTGCTCTGAGCCATCAGCAGTAGCTGAATTGTACCTGCAACTACAGGCCACTTTTAGAACACTGCATTCAATTGTGGTCTCCCTGCTATAAGAAAGATGTTGTTAAACTTGAAAAGGTTCAGAAAAGATTTACAAGGATGTTGCCAGGTTTGGAGGATTTGAGCTACACGGAGAGGTTGAATAGGATATGGCTGTTTTTCCTAGAGCATCGGAGGCTGAGGGGTGACCTGATAGAGGTTTATACAATCATGAGAGTCACGGATAGGATAAATAGACAAAGTATTTTCCCCGGGTGGGGGAGTCCAATACTAGATGGCATAGGTTTAAGGTGAGAGGGGAAAGACGTAAAAGGGTCCTGAAGGGCAAAGTTTTCACACAAAGGATGGATGGACGGAACAAGCTGCTAGAGCAAGTGGTGGAAGCTGGTACAATTACAACATTGAAAAGGCACCTGGATGGGTAGATGAGTAGGAAGGGTTGAGAAGGCTATGGGCCAAATGCTGGCAAATGGGACTAGATCAGTTTAGGATATCTTGTCGTCATGGATGAGTTGGACCAAAGGGTCTGTGCCCATGCTGTATAATTCTAAAAACACAAACTGTTGGAGAAACTCAGCAGGTCTGTCAGCATCTGTACAGAGGAAATTCCAAACCTGATAAGACTCTTTCCCAGAACTTCAGGTTTTACGGATAATAATCCATTTCGTTTTGAATGTCTCCATTGGACAGCCTACACCATTCTTTCAGGCACTGCATTCCAGACTATAGCCACTCACTGTCTGAAAACATTTGCACTCACGTCTCCACTGCTTTTTTTTTTGTCATTTACTTTAAGTCAATGATTTCTGGAAACTGGATCTGTGTTCTACATGGTCTCCAAGACTGAGAAATGATCTAATTAAAAGCTACAAAACACTTCAAAAGGGATAAACAGGGTAGATACAGGGAAGATGTTAGTCCTGGCTGCCGAGTCTAGAATCAGGGGGCACAGTTTCAAAATAAGGGGAGGCCACTTAGAACTGAGTGAAGAGAATTTTGTATTACTCAAAGTATTGCAAATCTTGGACTTCTTAACCTAAGATGACAGTGGAGGTTAAGCCACTGACTATGTTTAAAGCAGGGGATGATAGATTTCGAATTGTCAATAATGTAAAAGCATATGTGGATAAAATTGGAGATAAGAATGGAAATAGATGATCAACCGTGAACGTACTGAATGGCAGACAGACAATGGGCTGAATGGCCTATTGCTGTAATTATGTTCATAACTTCCTTGTACTTTCTGCACATTTATTCATAAAGCTTAGGACACTGTATGCTTTATAAACTGCTCCCTCAATCTGTCCAGCCTCCAACAATTTATGCACATATACATCGGCTGCTTTGCTCCTGTCCCACCTTTAGAATTCTTCTCTTTATTTTGTATGGTCCTTCTGTGACGTGGAAAAAATAATCAAGTGGGGAGAGAGGGAACAGGAATGCACCAGAGGTCAGAATCATAGAAATGCAAAATTTTCAAAAATGAAGTGGTTTAAAATCAAAATGAGATTGAGTGGGTATGAAGGTAGACATGAGTGAAAGATCCAATTTCTGGGCTAAACAGGACGGAGTTTTGGTTAATTAGGAAGGAAGTGGCTTGGGTGCAGCCGAGAAAATCAAGCACTGGGTTTCAACTGCATTTTATTTTTCCCTCACACAATCTCCATCTCTACACAGCACGTATTATGATTGACATGAATAATTCTGAATCATCTAGGAAACTGCTGCACTTCCTTTCTCAAGTGCGCATTGTAGTAATATACTGCCTCAATTCTGCTGTCAGTTTTGGATCTAAATCGTAAGACTGCTAGAAACGGTGGAATGGTAGATTTTCTTTAAAAATGTGAACGATTGAGGGCATACTTAATTTGCTATCCATTATACATGCCTCTTGATCATAGCTATCAATGACTTTGACAGATTGCATCAGTTCTGAGTATCAGCTGCAGTTTCCAATTTTACTTGGATTTCTTCAGAGATTTTCTTTCCTCAAAAAAGCAACACCAACCACTCCTATAACTAAGAATGTACAATACCTTGGTAAACAATGACCTGGAGATTAGAACAGAGATCCCTTAACTTGTATAAAGGCAAGATACTGCAGATGCTGGAAATCTAAAGTCAAACCAGAAGAAGCTAGAAATTCTGTGGCAGAATCTGTGGATACAGAAAATAGGTTAACCTTTCTGGTCAATGGTTTCTAGTGAAAGGCCATCGGCCAGTGACAGTAACTCTGTTACAGCCTGATATCCTGTATATTTCCAACATTTTCTGTTTTTAATCCACGTTGCTTGAAGCCTATGAAGATTACAGGACGTTTCATGTGCCAGCACATATAATGCTGCTCAATTTGAAAAGTGGATCGAGTGGACACTCATCAAACCACGACCGCAGTTTTGAACTACAATACAAAGCACCACCACTTACACCACGCACACACCATGGGCAGACATTTATTGTGGGGAAATGGACTACAAGAATCAATTACAAAGTCAGTCTTGACGTATTAAAGGTATCAACTATTTTGACCAATTCAGTACAGAGTTAAGTACCTACTCTGTACTGAGCAATTTTGTTGGATTTCATGTATAGTCAGGTCTTCCCGCCATTTCAATCAGCTACTCACACTTGCTTCAGTGGTGAGGACTTCAACAGTGAGATGCTCGATGCAGCTGCTAATATTTAGATGCAAATACTAGATGAAGACTTCCTGGGCTTTTGTGGTGCAAGAGTAGAGTCCCTATCTTTGAGCCTGAAGGCCTAGGTTCAAGTCCGATTTGCTTCAGAAGTGTGTGGTAGAAGATAGAGGGTGGTGACGGAGGATCGCTTTTCACAGATGGTGGAGGCCTGTGACCAGCAGTGTGCCTCAAGAATCTGTGCTGCGTCCACTGCTTTTCGTCATATATATAAATGTTTTGGATATGAACATAGTAAGTTTGCAGATGACACCAGAATTGGACGTGTAGTGGACAGCGAAGAAGGTTACCTCAGATTACAATGGGACAGTGATCACATGGGCCAAGGAGTGGCAAATGGAGTTTAATTTAGATAAATGCGAGGTACTGCAAATTGGATAGGCAAATCAGACAAAATTCTCCAATCGCATGTCTGCTTCTTTTGCTGATTACCATAAACTGTACCACTAATTGTGGATTCTTTGACGTTTTAATCATCATTTCTTTGACCAGAAACAATCTCTCCTCATTTACTCCATTAAAACTCTTCGTGATTTTGATAATCTCCATTGAATCCCTCGTTACCTCTGCACACTGAAAACAGCCTCAACTTCTCTATTGGCTTCATACAAATGAAGTTTTTCATTGTTGGTATCATTCTACTAAGTTTGCTCAGCAACCTCTCCAAGGTCTTTGCATTCTTTCTACACTGCAGTACTCTGTCTTTCTACAGTACAGTTGGTTCTGCTATAACGTTTCTTCAATGTAAATTGGCTTTAATGCTATTGAAGAATTTAGGCAGTATTTGCAGAATGCGAACTTTTCTTACCTGTATTGGCTATAACGCGACTCCATCCGCATTAGCTCAAGTGGTGTGGCTATTGCACAATTTTATTATAACACAAGATCGCACGAGAATGGAACAATCGCGTTATATCAGAACCAACTGTATGTAAAACCTCCTCCCCACCCCATAGTATATAACCATGTAATCCTACAAGACAGAACTCTTGCCCTTTCATTTCTTCCTCTTCACTGTCCAAATTCCGAAACAGCAAATTACGTATCTTTTTTTCAATCTAGTCTTCTGTAGATGCTGTTCACAATACTCTCTCCTCTACACTGGTAAGACCAAAAAGACCAGGTGACTACTTTGTGAAAAACCTCCATTCTGTCTACTAGAATAACCCTGACCTTGCAGTCACTTTCCATTTCAATACATTATCTTCGCTCGGATGCTGGTTTTGCAGAACAAGCCTCTTATGGCGTTCCAGTCAAGCCCAGCCCCAGCAATAGCACCTCATTCTCCACTCAGGCACTTTACAGTCTTCAGGATTTGACAGAGTTCGGCAACTTCAGTCCAGAAATTCTGTTCTCCATTTTGATTACATCCCTTTCCCCCTCAGTGACTTGTCTTGTACAAAGAAAAAGGCATATTTGGGTTGAATTATTATTTTGTTTGCAATTGCTGGAAACATCCTTTCAGAAGTTAGAAACTTGCAGGGAAAGGCAAGTTCAGTGATCAGTCTGGTTGACTGGGAGAGGCTCAACATGGTGAAAATTGCTGGCGAAAGGGCAATAGCAGGTTTGCAATGCCATGAGCTGAATGGCCCCAGATTTCACATTCTCAGGCAAGCATTGTAAGCCCTTGCTAAAGTTTGCCTAAATTTTAAATATTAAACAGGGAAATACAGCTCTTTGTTTTCATATCACTTTAGAGAGAGGCTTGTTGGTTTTTCTGTGGGGAGCTGGGATGGGTTAATGGGCACAACATTAACGAAAATGCACTCCCTCCACCACCGATGCTCAGTAGCAATAGTACATACTTTCCACAAGACGCACATCAGAAATTCACCAGAAATTCTCAAACAGCACCTTCCAAACCCATGACTGCTTCCATCTTGAAGGATATGGGCAGTAGGTACATGGAAACACCACCACCTGCAAATTCCCCTCCAAGCCACTCACCATCCTTATTTGGAAACATATCGCCTTTTTTTCAGTCACTGGGTCAAAATCATGAAATTCCATCCCTCAGGGCATTGAGAGTCTACCTGTAGCGGTTCAGGAAGTCAGCTTACCATCACCTTCTAAAGGGCAACGAGAGATGAGTAATAAATGCTGGCCAGCCAGCAACACCCTCATCCCGTGAGTGAACAACAAAAATTATTTGTGCAATGTCACTTTATCACGGATTACTCATTCATCATACATGTGGTATCTCAGGTCAATGACGACCTTTAACAATCCTGGCTTACCTTTACTAGCGCTGGAAACCTCTGTGGAGCTTGTTGGCAGTGCAGGTGCTCCACGGCAGGCACGCTCCAAGCTGTTGTGCTGCTTGGCTAGTTGTTCAATGGTCTCCTCCAGGCGGATGCGCTGCTCACGCTCGTACTGCAAAGCACGCTGCCATTTGCGACTGTGGGTCTCTGCTAAATCCAGAAAATCACGGCAGGCCTGGGGACAGATGGCACCAGAAATGAGTAGTGGATCAGCAAAAAAGAGGATGATAAAAATCTCCACAACTTTCACCTCACTACCCACCCTCTCTGCAGAGCAAGTAAATGTCAGGTGACCGCAGGTAAGCGGACGACGGTTTTCTCGTTGTTAACTGTGATGGATGGGCAACCATGGAGAGGATTTGTTTGTATTTTTTTCAACAAATGCTGGGTGCACAGGAGATAGAACTGGCAGCTTGGGTCCTTGGCAAATGTACCATACTTTCAGCTCCAGATGCAAACACACACACACACACAGAAGGCTATGGGACTGGTGGAGATGGTAGTGTATCTTTGGTGATAGATCCCCCCCCCCGCCGCCCCCACATGGGCTGATCGGCCTCTTCTGTACTGCATGGTTCTATGAAATAGAAACTTATCCTTGTCCTTTAAACATACAGAAGGGCACTAGAATTAAACAATAGCACTCCCTGCCTCCCACCACACCCCTCACAGGAATCGCGAGGCGTGTGGTGGGATGCTTGTTTATTCTGATTCCATTGCAATTCCACAGCTTTCCCCTCAATATTATAGTGCAAGAATGCAACAATCTCTACAAGTTGTCAGGCCTCAATGCATTGTACTTCATTTATTTGTTCTCCAGATGTCAGTGATTTAGATCCTGCTCATCCTCTAGATACTGAGAAGGCAGTGTTGAACTCTTCAAACTGCTGTAGTGATGCTGCTTCCCCACTGTTATTTAGAGAGATCCTAGGGATTAATCTGTTGACAAAAGAATGGTAAGCTGCATCCAAGACAGACCATTCTACAAAATCCACTTCAGACAAAGTTATTGGTCTCCCCACCCCTCCCCCTGTCTGGGTCAGCAGCTACTTCCTTTCCCACTGCAAAGCAGGTTGTGACATTTTTGTATTTTTAAGAAGGTGCAGCTGAACAACATCAGTCACCATGTAGAAGCTGACCTCAAGTTTGAAGATGATCCTACCAAAGGGACAAATGTTGCTGGTGAAGAGGAGGAAGGCAAAGACAGCAGTAATACTCTCAAAGACATCTCAGTACATCCACACTCTGCTCATTTGTATATTACTAGTTCCAGGACAAACCAAAATCACGTTCAGAGATTGATGCAAGATGGTTTTTTATATGTTAGCCCACTTAACATAGACCAAGATACTGGATTCTTAATTGAGATGGATGTCTCGAAATTTATCAACATTAACTGTGTACCTTGATAGAAAATCTCAGATTTCTATTTGCAGTCTGGATACTACAATAACTTAGATTACTATTAGGCTATATGTATGTGGTTGACTCGCTGACTGACCAGACTGAATGACTGATTGAGAGCAAGATGGACATGTTTTATATTAGAGAAGCACACATTCTGATTTCATCCTGTTTTCTTAAAGCTATAGCCTCTTTCTGAGATCTCTGCCATTATACACTGACACAATGCAATGGGGTACTATTCTGCTCTGGGAAGGCAAGGTTCGATGTCAGGGCATTTCAATTACACAGTGCTCAACTGAACTAACAGTAAAATGGATGGCTGGCTTCCAATTAGTCACAGATGGGAAGGAAATTCATGGACAGCCTGCTGGGGTTTTGTCACTAGCTGCCAATATCATAGGCATGAACAGAAGTAGGCCATTCAGCCCACTGGGCCTGCTCCACCATTCAATGAAATCATGGCTGGTCTGATAATCCTCAACTCCATTTTCTTGGCTATCCCCATTACCCTTGACTCCCTTACTGATTAGAAATCGGTCTCAGTCTTGAAATTGCTTTACTGACCCAGTCTCAACTGCCCTCAGCGGTAAAGAATTCCACAGATTGGCTATCCTCAGAAAGAAGAAATTCCTCTTCACCACTCTGTAAATACGTGACCCCCCCCCCACCCCCATCTTCTTTGAGATTTGCCCATGGGTTCTAGAATCACTTCTAGAAGAAGCATGTCCATATCTACCCCGTCAGGTCCCCAAAGAATCCTGTATATTTTAATAAGATTGCCTCTCATTCTTTTAAATTCCAATGAGCACAGGCCCAACCTACATAACCTCTTCAGAAGACAGTTCCACCTTACTTTGTATCTGTCTAGTGAACCTTCTTTGGATTGCCTCCAATGTTAGCATATCTTTTCTCAAGCTATCCCAAAGTAATTTCCAGCCAATTATTACTTTATTGAACTGCAATCCTTGTTAAACAGACACAACAGATAACTCTCATGCAGCAAAAGGCAACAACAGCATACAAGGTAAATATACAGTTAAACAAAAGCAGAAAAATACAACATTGGTTGGAAACTCAAAATTAAAACTGGAAATGTTGGAAACTCTCAGCAAGTCTGGCAGATTCAATAGAGAGAGAAAAGAGTTAACATTCCATGATGAAAGTTCATGGATCTGAAAAGTTAGACCCAGTTCTCTCTTTGTAGATGATGCCAAATCTGCTAAATGACCAGTGATCTGTTTATGATAGCATTTCTTGCAAGACAGATTTTGCTAGTTATTATTCCGATGCATCAAAGACTGGGCAATCTCTCCTAGCTACATTAACCAAACAGAAAACATTTCCATCTAAATAAACTGCATCATTTGGGGTAGAGCCCAAAACAAATTTGGAATATCACAACTTCTGCCACCTATTTATGTCAAATCCATGTTTACTGTTCCTTACAGATATTTCTATCCATGTGGCCAGATCAGCATCATGACTTAACTTTTGCAACAAACAGCATGCAGTATCAACAGAGCTTTGCACAATTTGCCCATACGTAAACTCTGCACAGGGGGCAGCCAACTGTTAAACTGCAAAGGAAGAACTCTGAAATTTCACCGCCAAAGGTGAAGTTCAAACTCAACAACTTGTCGTATTCACCTGGGAACTAAGGCACTATTTGGACAAGACTCCAAGGATCCCAAGAGTTTACGAATCATCGCATTCCATGCAGAACTTGACGAGCTACTTGTACCTTTAGCCTGAAAGTCAGTTTGTGATACATTTGTCAAACACTTTAAAGAATATAACCAATACCATGTCAACTACTTTAGCTAAAGGCCGTTTTAACGAACCCAGGATTTTCTGAAGATTTCTTCAGCACCACTCAACACTATTATTGACTGGGAAATACCGGTGAAAGACCAGGCTGACTGTCAAAGGCACCTCCAAAGTAACAGAGTAGGAGCGAGGTAAATTAAAATGCACTGATGATCAGACATGGCCTGCCCATAGACTATTAGGGAAGGAATGGAGGGAGCAAAACTTTCCACAGTTTTCAGGTTCAACTCAGGAACTGATGAGTTTTCCTCAAGAGTAGCAGCATTACACAGATCAATAGGGATTGAGGTTCGATCTCAGAATCTCACTTTGCTGGTCTCAATGTTGGCGGTGGGAAGTGATAGAATAATCTTGGCACTCCTGACTTTTGAAAAATCACCAAGCTTCTTGTTGCTGGCACTATTCACAGATTCCAACTGGAAACATCTATAAGTAGGTATTTGTTCACAAGCAATGCAGAAAGCTCATCACATTGTTGTGCATTTTTTATACTTGTATTGTCACCATGGCAAATCATACTCCAAATGTCAGCACCCTTAAATGGTGCAAATGGCTGCACAGGGCAATTAGCAAGAAGCTCCAGTGGACAGTTTGTGTCAGTCCAGCTCAATTGGTTGGGTGGCTGGTTTGCAAGGTAGAGTGATACAATAGACAGTTGGTGTAGGAGTAGGTCATTCGGCCCTTCGAGCCAGCACTACCATTCATTACGATCATGGCTGATCATCCACAATCAGTAACAAACAGCTTCAGTTCAATTCCTGCCTTCTCAGCCTCCTCACTTGCCAGAGATGTGGTGACCCTCAAGGTGAAACTCTTCACCAGCTGTCTCACTCTAATTTTTTTTTAGATTAGATTACTTACAGTGTGGAAACAGGCCCTTCGGCCCAACAAGTCCACACCGACCCGCCGAAGCGCAACCCACTCAGACCCATTCCCCTAAATTTACCCCTTCACCTAACACTATGGGCAATTTAGCGTGGCCAATTCACCTGACCTGCACATTTTTGGACTGTGGGAGGAAATTGAAGCACCCGGAGGAAACCCACGCAGACACGGGGAGAATGTGCAAACTCCACAGTCACTCGCCCGAGGCGGGAATTGAACCCGGGTCTCTGGCGCTGTGAGGCAGCAGTGCTAACCACTGTGCCACCGTGCCGCCCAAAAATGAGACAGATCCCCCCTGGTGTTTACTTTGGTGGGTTAGTGGGTGTGCAATTTTTTTTTTTAACCTTTCAGCTTTTATCAAACCACCCACCCAGTACAGGTTAGCTGGAAAATTAAAAGCACCATATTAGAAAATGAATTGTGTCAGTAGAATAATGATTGGACAGGTACGATGTCCAGACAGGTTTTCAGTAACTGGCTGGGGAATTCACCTCTAGCAGAGAGAGGAATTTTCAGCACCAGTGACAGTGCCATGTTAAATTTCAGTTCATGCCTGTTGCACTTCTTTGACTACCATTATAAAGACATTAGCAATAGGTTTGCCCAAAAATAAATACACCATTTCCTGCCATCAAATATTCCCCTCCAAACCACAAACTGTTCCAATTTGGAAATATATCCCCACTCCTTCATTGTCACTGGGTTAAAACCCTGCATCTTCCTCCCTCGTGTCATTGTGGCTTTCCCTACACCCAATGGATGGCAGCAGTTTAAGAAGGCAGCTCACTACCACTTTCTCAGGGGCAACGTGGATAGACAATAAATATTGATCCAACCAGCACTGCCCACATCCCACGAATATATCAAAAAAGTACCCCCATGTAGCTCGGCTGAATTGAGCTAGCAACTTGAAACCAGAAATATAAAACAATGTGCGACCTTCACACCCAAACATACTACGGCCTTTGATACTGTGCTGAGACCTGAATTTACTGATGCTCAATAAAATCTGACAACTGTCTCCTCAAGAGCAGTAGATCTTCAGAACAAACAGAACATTTCCAAATACTTATAAGTGAAGAATTAATTCAACAGTATAATCCAAACAGGAAATATTGATTTTGCATTAAATCAATCATTTTGAATAATCAGCTTTGCATAATATGCTACTGGCTCTAAATGATGCATAATGATGATGCTATTGTTGCATTTGCAAAACAGGTATACATTAAAAATTTGGGGCGGCATGGTGGCACAGTGGTTAGCACTGCTGCCTCACAGCACCAGAGACCTGGGTTCAATCCCCGCCACAGGCAACTATCTGTGTGGAGTTTGCACATTCTCCCTGTGTCTGCCTGGTGCTTTGCATGCTCCGGTTTCCTCCCACAGTCCAAAGATGTGCAGGTTAGGTGAACTGGCCATGCTAAATTGCCCATGGTGTTGGGTGAAGGGGTAAACGTAAGGGAATGGGTCTGGGTGGGTTGCTCTTCGGAGGGTCAGTGTGGACTTGTTGGGCTGAAGTGCCCGTTTCCACACTAAGTAATCTGAAACCATATTATCTGTACAATTTAAACCTTGATCAGAAATCTCAAAATGGAAGGAAGGAAGGTAACTGAGCCTGCTCCATCAAATTTGTCAACAGAGGAAAAGGACTGCAATCGGCAGTAATTTTGAGTTGAAAAAGGTTTAGTCAATCAGAATTCTGTATGTTGTAAGTGAAAGGAAAGGCATTTAGTCGATTGTGACCAATCATGTATGCTTAGATAAAGCTAGAATCCGTACACAGGGTCGGTATTAGGCATTACAATGAGTGTGTGAGTAACAATTTTAAATGAGTTGGCTGGCAGGCTAGTGCCAGATTGAGTTGTGAGTCATAAGGCCGTCGTCATTGAATTGCGCTGCACACCAGTTTAACATCAGCCTCTGCTCCTCTCTTGACCCTCACTAACAAACCAACCAGCTTATGCCTGTTAACAGAGATCACTTTCACATTACATTCCTTAGTGTGGAAACAGGCCATTTGGCCCAACAAATCCACATCGATCATCCAAAGAGGAATCCATCCAGACCCATTTCCCTACATTTACCCCTAACTAATGCACCTAACATAATGGGCAATTTAGTGTGGCCAATCCACCTAACCTGCACATCCTTGGACTGTGGGAGGAAACCCACGTAGACATGGAAAGAACGTGCAAACTCCACGCAGATAGTTAAATGTGCATACTCCATAGAAACAGTTCAAACAAAGTTTGATCATGAAGTGGATGATAGATTTTCATTCGTCATCACAGTATATAAAACAACAGAATATGGTCCAATTCACCTTTCATTTAGTATGAAACAATCATGCCTGTTATTATACACTTGTCTTGTCAAATATTCTTCAGTTGTCAAAATCATTGTTAAACAAGGAGACAAACTAAACTAATACAGGGCTGTTAACTTATTCCTGGTGTTGTGCGATTCCACCCACTGTCATTTAGATCCAAACCATTGCTAATTTGTGACTTAATGAATGTAACTCTAAGCAATAGCTAACCTATCAAAATGGACCCCACTGTGTAATTATTCTCTGAGCTGAGCTACATCATTCATGACATTCAGAAACACAGTGACGTCAGCACTGTGAGAGACCCACTGCATACTAATGAACCACCGTCCCAAATTCACAGTGACGGGAAACTCAAGGCTGCTGCAACCTTCCCTAAATTTTAATATAGATCATTACTGACTTGTTCAACATGTATGTAGTACATTCACATTATATATTTCCTATATTGTCAAAAATCCATTCCAAGCTACATCACAAAAGATGTAATCAGAAAATAATGGGCACAAAACCAAAGGAAGAGGCATTTGGATGGGTGATTGGATGCTTGGTTAACGACACTTTAAACAGTCTTAGGAGAAAGAGGTAGGTGGACAAATGGATTTAGGAGGGCATTCTACAACTTGGAATCATTGAATGGTTACAGCACAGATAAAGGGCATTCGGCCCATCATGCCCATGTTAGATCTGTACCAATAGACAACTCAGCTAGCCCCACTTTCCAGCTGTTTCCCAGAAGCCTCCAGGGTCTAAACAGCTGACGATATTGTCACCAAGGATCAGGTGAAAGATCTGGTGGATTCATAACAGCCAGAGTAATGTTGACAGAAATACATTCAACATCATCTTCTCAAACACAACGGATGTCCCAAGTGCAGCATTGCTGCAGTTAATGAATGATCAAACTGGCAAAGTAATTACCTTTTGTCTGTCCGCATACAATAGAAGAATTACGATTAGGAACAGGATGACTTATTTTTTTGCCGTGGACATGGCTGAGACAAATTATTGACAAGACAACACGTACTAACTTCTATAATTATTGACATATTTGTCTTGTCAATAATTATAAAAGTTAGTACAAGACAAATACATACTAACTTTTATAATTAGACAATAACTTCTCAAAAGAAAACTCTTGCAATAATAAACCAATTGATAGCATGTATCCACTGCCTAAATTCAACCTAGCAAAAAGTAAAGGTAGGGTTATCTCTATGTAAAGTGTTCAACATTTGGAATAGATTCTCTGAAACTGTACAGGAAAAAGACCTAGGATTGCTTACAAAACAACCGACTGTTATGAGAAACGGTAAGGTTTGTTGGGATGAATGGGCCAAATGGCTTTTCTCATTGATAACAACCTTATAATATTGTGTATCTACATAAATTGGAATGCCATATGTCTAGATACTAACATACTTTCTCTACACAATACATGATGTATTTTGTATGCATACATTGCTATTAAGAGAATTAATCTTTAATGACTCAGTGTGCTGTGTGTATACAACGTTGTGATTTTGACTGGCAATTTGTCTGCAGTGGGTCTGAAAACTGTACATATTAAAATCAGTTGGTTTGTTGCAACGTGTGCTTCAAATAAACTAACACACAGTTAAATCAATCCCCAGTGAGTGCTTGATTATTACACATTAACAATAATATGGCATGGTGAATAATGGTGGAAAACATCATGAAGAGAATTATCATGCTTGAACAGTTAGCAAGCAAGTTAATTTACAGGTAAAACACATGGTTGACAGTTTTAAATTATGCTAAAGTACATGAAATAACCCTTGACATCTTTGTTTGCTGTAACAGAATGCTGAAAACCAGCTTGTTAGTAAGTAGACAGGTTCCTATCAAGAAGCCTGTTTAAGTCACTTTAGAAAAGGCAAGCGAGTAGCTTTCATGCTGGATAGATAGCCAGCAAGGAAAAAATTCAAAATTATACTTTCAGCATGTCCACAGATTCCCCGAGACTAAACACTAAGACACAGCTTTGAAATGTTTAAGTAGTATTCTGGGTTATAGTTTCTGGATTCAGGTGCTGGTGGAATCTGCAGGCAAGGACATTTTGTGAAGACTGAATTATCTTCCACTCTTCATCCCAGTTCAAAACATCACTCTCTGAGAGTGCACTATCTAGCAACTGAATAAACAAGGAGGAATTTTATGACAATAAAATGCTGGAAACAGTCAGCAGTTCAACCAGCATCTGTGAAGAGAAACCAAGTTAACAATTCCACACAACTGGTAAGATCTTTATGGATTTGTTGCAAAATGCATAAAACTAAAAATAAATATACATATTAAATTTAATACATTCAAAACAAACAAAGTATTATTAAAAGGTCACACAACTAGAAGGCATCAATTTAAGGTTACAGGGGAAAGAATAAAAGGGAACCTGACAGGCAACTTTTTTTTTCCCACAGAGGGTGGTACACCTGTGGAATGCGCTGCCAGTGGAAGTGGTTGAGGTGGATACATTAACAACATTTAAAAGGCTTTTGGACAAATACATGGATAAAAAAAGATTTATAAGGATATGGGCCAAGTGCAGGGAAATGAGTTTGGCATGGAGGGAGATTTTGATCAGCATGGACCAGGTTGGGCCAAAGGGCTGTCTCCATGATGTAGGACTATTCAAACACCAACTTTTTTAATCATGAGGCTCACTGAATTTGCAAGACAAATATTGTTCACTAGATGTCACTGGCCCCAGTCATCCATCACCATCTCATGCCCCATCATCTGCAGCCCTCTCCATATCGCACAATGCTGCCAGATGATGCCTACTAAACTGAATTTCACAGTGAACTACTGTAAAAATTGCCACTTAAAATCTTCCAAAGTAATGGCTCTGCAACAACCATAATCAGTAGATAAAATAACGAGAGGCCGGTATCCCACCACCAAGTGACCCTTTATTTACACATGAACAGTCCTTGACTTTAGTACCACCTCAGTCTGAGTCAGCTATCAGAGTGGCAGTATCTCTGACATTCATTTTTTTTCTTTTATTTACAGAACACTATTAACATACATTTGTGTTCTTCAGCCTCTGTAAGCATTGAAATACTCTTATGAAGCTAAGGATGCAAAATGTGGTTCCCTCCCAGTGTCAAGGAAACTGCACTCAAAGGACTTTGTCAAGCTGCAGGTCACAGAAAAGTCAGCCAGCTACATTTGCTGTTATCCAGGGGATAAATAGAAGAGAAGAGAAAGCTTACCAATACAATGCATCATTACAGTCCAAGAAAAAAAAAATGAAATTTTCACTGTGCCATATGGTCAGAGTGGTTCAATGTGGGTAATTCAACCCAATCTTACAATACAAAGTGAGACAGACAAGTTACCTTCAAATTTTAACAATCTCACCAATCCTGCAATCGCTTCTGAAGTTAAGGTTTACTCTTATCAAGAAATAAAAAATAAAATCAGGCTTCTAATACATCAGACTTACAGCACGACTTGAGCTAGGGATAGTTCATGGCGTTTCAAAGTACAAATGGGAAATTGTTCTCCTCCAACACTAACATCCTTCAACTTCATAAGTTCATTCACACATGCATATAAAATATAAAAAAGGGACAAACAAAATAAATCATTCTGTATTTACCTGACTGTAAGTCACCACAGATAAGTTGCTAGAGTGACTGTTAGTGGAGTTATTTAGAGTTCTGCGACAGTCCATTTTGATCTTCAGTTGGGCCCCATGAATTTTTACTAATTGGATTTGTACTTTGGCCCCCAGGGTCCTTCACATTGTTGGTTTCAGATTGCCGGTTTTTCTCCTAAGTAAAGTCCAGTAGCTGTACACATATGCCACTGTGACATTCCTTTTTTTAAAATTAAAAAAAAAAAATTTTTTAAACCCCCACACTACCACCTAACTGCGGTAGTGCTTATTTTTTCCCCAGCACCCATGGTGTGTGTGTGCAGGTGTGAGACATAGTGAGAGACACAAGGTGCACGAATCTTTATTCAGTTTCCACCACCAGGAAGAAAGGAAACACCCGAGTGGACACTCCCTTTTTAGCTAATCACCCAGGGCTCCCTGATGGGGCTGTTAAACTGGCCCAAATTGGGGAATTCATTCTTTGAGATCCAACCGATGATCTTGTTAATCACTACAGAAGTAAGGGCATCGGAGGTAAAAAGGAGAACTACAAAATCCAAAACAGTTGGTTTGAACTTGTCTAGAAATGCTACTGAAAATAATATGTGGAACTAACTATTAACCTCCACTTGTTATGTTCTTTTCCCGAGGTTTCACACACACCAACTTCTGCAACAGGTAAAGTTTAATAAAGCTTGTATAAGCTAGGTGACCCCCTTCGGCCCTCTTCGCAGGCAAGCAAAGTTGGGTCAACGTGAGGCCTTGAACAAAGAAAGCACATCCCCTTTATATAGGTCGGTTGGCCATGCCTATAGATACTCTGGCCACTCCCCCAGAGATATATGCCACTCAAGACAACCCCCAGTCACTCACAGTCACATGTTACCCCAGGTACAAGGGCAGGATGAGATCATCCCTCGGAGATAATGCAAATGCTAATCCTCTAATCCTGGGCAATTATACAGACGATTTCCTGACTCAGTGATTTCTCAAGACAATGCAGGTGTGACATACCTCTGGCCAGAAAGCATTTCTGGATGGAAGAGATTGAATGATAGTTTAAATTTGATAATAGTAGGGGAGTAATAGCAAATGGCTGTCTAAATGAAGTGTAAATTACAATGCATAGTAATTTGCATTCTTCCATGATTGTTGTCCCCACCCAAAGACAGTGCAGTTTAATCCTTTAATATTACATTAAATGTCCAGAGATATTCCCATTTAAATCTTAACATTACACACCCAGATTATAATTTACACAGGGCAACATAGATTGTGTGTGCGATCTTCAAACAAGACAAAGATCTGAAGGGCGCTGCAGCATACAGTACACTTTGTGTTATTTCACTTGCAGAGTAATGTCTGATGGCAGGTTGGGAACACAGTCCCAACCTAGTTACCTAACTAGAGTCTCACTCCCTCTGTTGAGGACCAAGTTCAGATATGACAACATACAGGAGACTACAACAAGAAACACAAAGCTGGAAAAGATTGAGCAGACAGCTGGATTCTTTCACATCCCACATACATATCCTCCTGTCAATGAGGGATTGACTAAATCTTAGTGCCTGGGGTGTTGGGTCACCCACTAAAATGGTTGCAGTAATGAGCAGACAGTCCACTGTAGCAGGTACTTTATCGCCCAGACATGATATTGACAATAATCCCCATGAATTCATTCATTTGCTCTCACATTCACGTCATCACCTACGAAATGTCTATCCCAGCTCTTAGTCACTAGTCTGTTTTGTCATATTGGGAGAAAGTGAGCACTGTAGCTGGAGATCAGGAGTTGAGAGTGTGGTGATAGAAAAGCACAGCAGGAGAATTGACGTTTTGGGCATGAGCCCTTCATCAGGGACGAGCCTCGGATGCTTTTCTAGCACCACAGTCTCAACTTTGCTTTATCATATGACCTCCGTCCTACAATGGCCCCACACAACCAGCCAATGTTTGCTTTCTTCACTTTTTTTTGAAACTCAAACAAGAAGTATAAGAAGAAAATGAGAAGGAAAGTCAGGTTTCATTTCAGACCTCGATTTTTTTGTAGCAGTGTCCAGGAGATTAATCTTTAATTCCTGGATAAGGATTGATGATCGTATGATGAACAGAGTTCACACTGCTATCAGTTCTTGTTTGCTCAGCTCCAGGCCTAGTTAATTGAACTGCTTCCCTTTCCACATTTGGGAGGTGTTAAACATTCACTTCAATGTAACACTGCATGGAGAGAGCTAACACAGGCAGGAAGCAGACAATGTGCAAATATGCCGTGTAAAATCTATACCAGAGATGGCACTTAATTCTCAAATTCCTCAACTTACAAACAAACAACTGACAGCAGAAAATCAAATTGAAGTCAGTGAATTTTCCATCCTGCTCCCCAAAGACTCAAACATTCAGTTCATTTCTCACACGTGGTTACAGTATTGTCCAATTTTACACAGCCCCTGACCACACAGACTGCTAAACAGGGGAATCATTATCTCTCAGTGTTTGTTCACCTGATTCCAAGCAGAGAGATTCATAGAAAGGCAGACTTTTAGCTATCATTGAACCTGTGAGATCCACATCATTTACCTAGAACACATTCTCCTCTCCCCTCGGAGAACTTTCCACGGCCTTCCCAGGGAGTCCGGATACAGAGAAAAGCCCGCTTTATACCCAAGGAGGAGCACAGGGACGCCACAGCACTCACCTTGTCCTGCTCGCTGCGCTCTCAGTCAATTCCAAGTGGCAACAGGCTGGCTGAACATTCAGCAGCGGAACAATCATGTGACCGAGTGCTCTAATTAAGCAGAAGTGTTGCCGTGTGACAGCGAGGAAAGGTATTTCAGTCTCCTGTAAGCCATCTGTCGTATCATTAGAAGTCTCTGGCTGAGGCGAACTGTCAGTGCGTGGGTGACAACACCATGTGAGAGAGAGAGAGAGAGACAGAGACACAAGAAGCGCATCTTCAGCCTGGCGCTTTACTCCGGCCACTGCCTTCAAACCCCGTCGGTGCTAATAAACTGCGGGTTGTTTCCCCACTCCCGTGTCCATCTCCATCAATCCTCAGCAACAATCTCATCTTCAGATTCCAGGCTGACATGTTCCCAGCCGAGATTCCACCCAGCAAGAGTCAATTACAGGAGGCCCACACTGAGATACCGCCAAACAGAGCACGGTAATGAGTCCTGCACTTAAACGGCACAACATTGTGGCGAGATTTTCTTTCTCTGCACAAAGACTCTTTTTCGAGTAATACACTTTCCTTGAAAATACGACATTTCTATCAAAACACAGGATGTGCCTTTCATATCAAATGGTAAACGAGCCCCTTCCGTCTGCTCCCTGTGTAGCCCAGTTCAGTCCCGGATTCTGGCGCCAGGATAAGGCAGCCAGGTTTCAGCAAAGTGCAGGTTCGGAGTTTCCTGCGGTCTGACATAACGGCGATTTAAACGATCTGATTACGCGGCGATTACAGAGGTGTTCAGGAAAAAAAAATCATTGGGAAAACAAAGAACTTGCTTTTCAGGGCGCTGGCAGGTGGGACTAGATAGGGTTGGGATATCTGCTCGGCATGGACGGGTTGGACCGAAGGGTCTGTTTCCGTGCTGTACATCTCTATGACTCCACTGACCAGTTGATAGGAATTTTTGAAGCGTACCAGTAATTTGTGCACTGCAAGCTGCTACACGTTTATATACACTACAATAATTCATGTGGTTATGAACTCTGAAATCGCTATAGCGTGGAAGCAGGCCATCCCTAGTATAAATACATCCCTATTTCTCCCTTTTTTTTAGCTTTGACAAATGGTCAGTTAGAGTCCAACGTCAGCTCTTTTCTCTCCTTACAGATGCTGCCAGACCTGCTGAAATTTTCCAGCATTTTCTCTTTTGGCCATTCGGCTCATCCAATTGCACACTGCCCCTCTGGAGACCATCAAACCCAGTCCCATCCCCTGACCCTGTCCCTGTAATCCTGCATTTTCCCTGGCTAACCCATCTAACCTGCACATCTTTGGACTGTAGAAGGAAATCCACGCAGACACAGGGAGAATGTGCAAATGCCACACAGACACCTGAGGGTAGAATCCGAACCGAGCTCACTGGCACTGTCAGGCAGCATTGTGAACCATTGAGCCACCATGCTGTCAGGATCTATGTTTTATTGATATTAGTTGAGGTATAAATATTGACCAAGCCACTAAGGAAATGCCCTGCCCTTCTTCAAAATACTGTCATAGCAACCTTCACAGGAGTGATGGCTGGCACTTTGTCCTCAAATCTCTGAATTGGGCCTTAATGAGGCTGTACGTAAACTGGAGGAATAACACCTCATATTCCACCTCAGGAGCTCACAGCCCAAAGGCCTCAACATAGAGTTCACCAACGTCAAATTTTCCTCATCCCATAACCAGCTCTCCCTACCTCCTTGACCTGATATCCCTGTCCATCTTACTGTTCACCATATTCCTGATGAAGGGCTTTTACCCGAGATGTCGATTTTCCTGCTACTCGGATGTTGCCTGACCTGCTGTGCTTTTCCAGCACCACTCTAATCTACACTCTGATCTCTAGCATCTGCAGTACCCACTTTCGCCTGCCCGTGCCACCCTTCCCACTGACCAATCACAATAAACCCCTCCCTCCATCCAACTATCACCATCCACCTTACCACTGCCCTACACCCCTCCCTCTATTCATTTCTGAGCTCCCTTCCCCCCTCCCCAGTCCTGAACCAAAACGCTGACTTTCCTGCTCCTCTGATGCTGTCTTGACCTGCTGTATTTTTCCAGCTCCACATTTCATTGATTCTGACTTCCAGCATCTGCATTCTTTAATAGCTTTAAATCCATAACTTCCTGACATTGTGCTACTGCTGAGCCACAGTGGACACCGTTCAGTACACTGAGTCACATAATCCCTTTTGAATAGCGGGGTCATCCCTTGCTAGTGTTTTAGGTCGAATAGGCTTCACGATACAGTGAATCCCTGGTGTCAGCAACTCTTGCTCCAGATTGTTTTGGGGGCGGCAGGATTGGGATACTGTGATCTGAGTGTGGGTCTTTTAGGCCGTGATCTTTACATTTAGTGAGACTCTGTTGTACAACATGAAGGAAGAAACTGTTCGTGCGTAGGTGAAAGCAGCAGCTGATTTTGTGCACAAGTCTCACAATGAGAGAAACAGTTTAGTTTTGGCGAGTGGGTGGTTGTCGAACAAATATCAAACTTAGGAAATCTTTCAAAATCTGTCTGAGCTAGCAGTTTGGGCCTTTGGTTGATGACTCATCCAAAAAGTGCCAGCTCCAGCAAGGCAACACTTCCTCAATATTGTACTGAAACATTAGCACAAGTTAAAAACTGAAGGCCAAGATTTGGAACTTATCAGTCAAAATAAGAGTACTGATACTTGACTCAAACTGACAAGCAGTGTTTTGGCTAGAGAGGCACAAATCTATCTAGTCTGCCCTTTCTAACCTCCTGCTAGGTTTTAAAATTAAACACAACCTTTAGTAACAGGAATCCATCCAGCTGTTTTAAAGTCTACCTGTACATTCTGTTCCACCACTCCTCCATAGTTATAGCATTCTAAACATAAAAGACACTGAAGAGTCATAGAGATGAACAGCATGGAAACACGTCCAACACGTCCATGCCGACCAGATATCCCAACCCAATCTAGTCCCACCTACCAGCACCCGGCCCATATAACCTAAAAACCCCTCCTATTCATATTCCCATCAAATGCCTCTTAAATGTTGCAATTATACCAGCCTCCACCACTTCCTCTGGCAGTTCATTCCATACACGTACCACCTCTGTATGAAAAAGTTGCCCCTTACATCTCTTTTATATCTTTCCCCTCTCACCCTAAAGCTATGCCCTCTAGTTCTGGACTCCCCCACCCCAGGGAAAAGACTTTGCCTTTTTACCCTATCCATGCCCCTCATAATTGTGTAAACCTCTTTAAGGTCACCCCTCAGCCTCCGACGCTCCGGGGAAAACAACCCCAGCCTGTTCAGCCTCTCCCTATAGCTCAAATCCTCCAACCCTGGCAACATCCTTGTAAATCTTTTCTGAACCCTTTCAAGTTTCACAACATCTTTTCAATAGGAAGGAGACCAGAACTGCACGCAATATTCCAACAGTGGCCTAACCAATGTCCTGTACAGCTGCAACATGACCTCCCAACTCCTGTAGTCAATACTCTGACCGATAAAGGAAAGCATACCAGACGCCGCCTTCACTATCCTATCTACCTGTGACTCCACTTTCAAGGAGCTATGAACCTGCACTCCAAGGTCTCTTTGTTCAGCAACACTCCCTAGGACCTTACCATTAAGTGTATAAGTCCTGCTAAGATTTGCTTTCCCAAAATGCAGCACCTCACATTTATCTGAATTAAACTCCATGTGCCACTTCTCAGTCCATTGGCCCATCTGGTCAAGATCCTGTTGTAATCTGAGGTAACCCTTTTCTCTGTCCACTTAAATTCCTTGTTTTAGTTAAACACCCTGAAGCCCTTTCAGTCATTACCCAAACAGTGCTCAGGAGCATTCTTGCTTACATCAAAAAGTTAAGGTGTGCTGCCATAAAGTTTCAGCACATTTCTGTGTTGGCACGTCAGTGCAATGCTTGGACATATGCACCATCAGATCTGCCACCTTTTGGATGAGACATCAAATTGAGGCTTTGTCCGCTCTCTCAGACTGAAATAAAAGATTCCATGGTTCTGTTCAAAGAACAGCATGGGGGTTCTCCCATTGCCCTGACCAACACTTCTTCCTCAAGCATTGATAATCATATTGCTGGTTGTGGAAGCTGGCTACACACAAAACAGACTTGTTTGCTATGTCCCAATAGTGACTACACACAAAACAAAACACTTATTGGTTGTCAGGCACTTCGGGACACCCTGTGGTTGTGAAAGAACTCATGTAAATGCAAGTTTCTCTTCACAGATTACACACTGGAACATTAACATGTTCTGCAACCACATCAGAGAGTCTCCCTATATAGTGTCACATGCAATCCTCAAGTCCCAATTTGACACAGTGTAAAGATCCAAATCTAAAGTATTAATAACCATAAAGGGCATAAATTATTAAGAAATTGACATCTTTAAACTAGAGAACATCGAGTTTGGACAGGTATTGCACTTCATTGTCTCTCGAAAGTATTTAAGAATTTGTCAATATTCAGAGAAACAGAAATTTGTCTTGTTAGTGAAGTAATAAATTCTAGAAACACCCAATGGATCACTCAGCATCTAAGAGAGTAAGATTGATTAACAATTGTTTCCAGTAAAGGAACAGTTTGGTGGCTCCCTCACTTATAAATAATACTTCCTTTAAAAAAGTTTTGGCACTGAACAGATCGTTCCAAACTAATGATTATTTATCACTCAAACTATTCAGAGAAGCAGCCGAAAACAATCGGCAATTGTTCGATAAATACCTTGGCTTCCATTAATGCTTAAGAGAACTGACCCCACTTGATATACAGTGGCAGAGCTAACACCAGCCAAGATTTACATCCTCAATCAGCCATTATAATGGGCACACCTATTGATTTTTCAAAACAACTACTACCAGTCAGGTACCACATATGGAAGGTCACTGTGAGCTGATATAAATACAGCAATTTAAATTGCAGGAATTAGAGGTCATCATTAGCAATGTTGCCATTCTCTATAATGACTAATGGGGGCAACACTAATCTCAGATACATCAGTGCATGGGAGGTCACTCTCTTGGGCAACTTTGCTGTTTATCCTTCATCAATGAGGATGTAAGATTTTGCAATCTCCACGTAACAGTTCATGGACCAGTTCGACTGCATGTTATTCAAGGAAGCAGCTAACCTTCTCAAGAGCAATTAGAGATGAGTGATATTTTGTTGCTAGCAATGCCAGCACTGCTGCCACAGAAATACATATGCAAAAAAATGCCTTCTGGGAGACAGGTAGTGTAACAGAAGAAAGGGAATGAAAAATTGCACCTTTTAAATCTTAACATTTTAATAGTATCTCATTGTGTATTTCAAACAAACAGAGATGAGAACTTGCTCCCAGAGCTGAGCAATGCTGTTGCTAACACTGAGCAGCTGTATGTGACTCACTTGCAGATCAATTCATTGTGTTACTTTCCTTTTCTTATCCGACTAGAAATGCTGAGTCCTGCTTGCATCCATCTCGTACTCATCAGCAAGTCCATAAATCATGGAATACAGAGAAGTGTAGTCTCAAAACTTTCCATTCCAACTAGGACTCGGGGCAACATACTACAAAACCTTATTTTTTATATACCTTCTTCATGATTAAAGAGAGAAGAGCTTGTCTTATCTGCAATGTCACAATCTCAATACAGAAGTGGGTGTATCAGGATTTCCTGCCTTGCTCACTAACATATGATGTCACATAGCCCTCTTGTTTCTGTCTGAATAGGAGTGACAGACAGCCCAAGTCAGTTAACCAGGGAAGCTAATGAATGCTGTGTCTATTGAAATAACAGCACTTCACTAATTCAAGATATTATCATCCAATTCAAGTGTGTAGGTCTCATAATGTAATAAACTGTATGTCTTCTGTCACCATCAGAGGCTTCAATTTCATTTTTAGTTCTGGGCAAATCCAGATTACTTTTTAGCTGAATTTATATACTTTGATTGTTAGATTGACAATTATCAAATCTCATTTTCAAGTTGCAATAGTCCCTGGAACGTTTGCACTAAACTGAGTTTCTCGTAATGTATTCTGGTACATAGATAATCAACAAAAAGATCACCTCAATGATAACATTACTCAATCATCAAATTGCAATACTTCAGGTGCTATAGAACTTAATATTTTCTCCTTTTTTACCATTTACCAGCATGGCACAGGTTACCAAGATAGCGTCCCCTCCATTATCCCTCTAATAGCATCAACACCATAAGTAAAACACAGTTGGACTTATATGCCCCTGTTGTATCTCACTGATACATATTTACCATGACATGAAAGCACTTTGAGAATGATACTTCCAATTCTATTCCATACCATTCATTTGTACAGACCTCTAAAGTGAGATTACTGATCTGATAAACTGCTCTATGCATACACTTAGTAAGTGGAACAAAACTGCCTTACTTATTTTGCATGGGTCTCATGCAGCGAGCACAGCCTTTTTTGATATCAGAGTTGGATCTGAACCAAGATCCAGGGATGAATGGACAATTTTAATCCAACAGTAAACAGAGAGCCAAGGGAAAGCTAAAACTATAAACTAAGGCAGCTACTGCTTGCTGTTACTGTGAGTGGACAATGACTGATGTTTGACTGAAGCACTAGACAAAATGCAGACCAATGTTTTGGCAATAAAAGACATTCCTTCACCAAAGGGGAGAAGAATGAAGTACAGAATGAAGTATTAGCTACGCATTTCCAGTGGGACTGCAATAACAACATCCATTCTGCTGCAGTAAAGTTAAACCAAATTTTCTGTCACTCTCAGTTGCATAGGCCAAACTATAAAGTGAGTGCAAGTCATTATAAAAGGGCTGTGTGGTTTGGGTGTGAATGGAATGTAATCAATGAAGCCTTGAGGTATTAGGGTGGTTGACTGTAAAGGGAGAAAATAAAGTTCCTTCATGGAAATACAAATTAAGGAGATGTCTGCCATACCAGCAAAAGCTAAGCTTCAACTCAGCATCTACACTTCCACCTGAACCCTGTTGATGGGCTGTGTACAATGGACTCATTGTGATGGGAGCCCACATCTTTGTTCTATCTGAAACATTCCAAATCTGACAAAAGGTACCACCCCATTTGATAAGGGAATCAGTTATTAAGATTCAGGTCCTCCCCCACCTACCCTTAACTAATCTCAATCAGGTACCCTGTGGATAGCAGGAAGAATCCAGATCCATAATAGCTGAGGGCCATAGTGACCACCATTTCTAGACACAAGCTGTATAGACTGATCGATGTTCACCACACAGGTGGAGGCCATTTGTGCCTTCATGTCCATGCCAGTCAACCTAAATCTGACGATACTAATCCCATATTCCCACTCTTGGCCCATGGTCCTGAAGTCTATGGTAACACAAGTGAATACTGCTTACATGGTGGAATGATTTCTGATTCAACCACATTTCAAGCAGCAAGATCCAGACTTCCACCACCCTCTGAGTGAAAAAGATTCTCAACTCTCCTCTTCACCTTCTACCTCTTACTGTAAATCTATGTCCCTCTGGTTATTAACTTCTCTACCAATGGAAGACATGCTTTTCTAACCCCTCCTCCTACCCAATCCAAACCCCACATAATCATATTAACCTCTATCGGGTCCTCTCTCAACCTTCACTGTATGTGGACCGGAGGCTTCTAATCATTGTAGAATATTCAAACATATTATAATTAGGACCAAAAACGACTTCTGCAGAATTTTCTGCATTCATTTGTGTGATTCTTTGACGGAATGTGAGCATCATTGACAAGTCCTACAGTCATTGGCCATCCCAATTGTGTATGTCCCTGGATATAGATATGCAAGAAATTTGAGAGCCTATACGGCTACAGATATTTCTGATCTGATTAAGGAATTCAAATAAACCAAACTATTCCCATTTACTTCACTGCACTAAATTCCAATGCTACATTGCAAGTTACTGTAGCATCCATCACATGCAAAATTATGTCTCAATATTATTTAAAACAAGGTGTGGAGGAGCCGGTGTTGGACTGGGTTGGATAAAGTTAAAAATCACACAGCACCAGGTTATAGTCCAACAGGTTTATTTGAAAGCACTAGCTTTCAGAGCACTGTTCCTTCATCAGGTGGTTGCACTCTGAAAGCTAGTGCTTCCAAATAAACCTGTTGGACTATAACCTGGTGTTGTGTGATTTTTAACTTTAAAACAAGAGTAAAGTGATACAATGGCTATGGCAGAGAAATGGGAGAGGAGAAAACAGGAAGCTTACGGCAAAGTTAAAGAGGATGGAATTGAATGCACAATTCACATCCAATCCCTATTTTACAGAATTCGAATAAACTAAATCCCTGTTGTTCGAAATTCCAGTGGCACTCACTAACATTTTCTTGCTTTCTCTGACTATACAGAGCTGTGAATTCAAATGACAAACGTTTCTCCATCATTTTGCTTTTGATGTTCAGTGACAGCAAGCAGCATCAATCCAAAATAGGGTTTCAGTCAGAAATAAGACCACACTTCAGATTCAAGTTAAAACTCGACAAAATCCAATTTTATGAAGGAGTTTCCTATTGCGTTTGTACAGCCCAAGTAAGCTGGCTGGACGATTTAAAGGGTGATGGAAAACAATTCACACAAAACTATTCTGAAACTATAGTTAACAAAAAATCCACTTCAAGCAGAAATGTTCTTTGCAAGTTGAAAATAGCTTAATCAGGATTGAAGTGTAACTCTGTTTTGTGGAACAAACGCTGTTGGAGTGGATACAGGACGTGGGTACAATGGAGCTGACTCAGTTGGAAGCTTTATTTAAGGAAGGATGTGCTGGCATTGGAGGTTCAGAGGAGTTTACACAAATGATCCTGGGAATGAAGGGCTCGTCATATGAGGAGCGGTTGAGGATTCTGGGTCTGTACTCGAGGGAGTTCAAAAGGAAGAGGGGGCATCTTATTGAAATGTATAGAATACTGAGAGGCCTAGAGAATGAGTGAACATGAAAACTTTGTTTGCACTGGTAGGAGCGACTAGGACCAGGGAGTAGAGCTTAGAGTGAAGAGATGACCCCTTAGAGGTGAGATGAGGAGGAATTTCTTCACCCGGAGAGTGGTTACTCTGTCAAACACATTGCCGCAGAAGGCTGTGAAGCCAAGACAGAGACAAAGAGGTTCTTGATTGGTAAGGGGATCAAGGGTTACAGGGAGAAGGCTGGAGAATGGGGTTGAGAAATAAATCAGCCATGATTGAAAGGTGGAGGAGGCTTGATGGGCTAAATGGCCTAAATCTATTCCTATATCTTACCATCTTTATAAACAGAGCATGAAATAAAGAGGCAAAAATCTCACTCTAATAGAAAGTGGGCTGTCAGCTCTTAGAGGTTTGAAAATCTTCATAGAATCATGTGCTTTGCTGGTGTAAATTTGAGAAAGTCGCAGAAGTCCTGGTTTTAAAACAAAATGGGCTGAGTCAGCTCGGGTTAATGTACTAAAGTTTCACTTCCAAATACTGGATACAAGTAACTCACTTGATGCAACAGTCAGTTGATGACAATATGATGACATCTAACTAGCCTTTGCTCTAAATCCTTTTGCAATAATACATTGATTACCAAACAATTTATTTTCCTCTGCACGCTATTTCCACAGTAACAGTTAACACATGAAGCTTCTATTGGGAGGGTCACTGGGCTTGAAATGTTTAGTCTGATTTCTTTCTAAAGATGCTGCCAGACCAGCTGAGTTTCTCTTGTCGCGATTTCTGTTTTTGTTTCAAGTTTCTATCTGAGATATTTTAATAAAGTCATTATCTAATAAATACAATGAAAAGGGTTTCAAATGGAAAATAAAAATGCAGCTCAATGTCTGGCTTAAGTGCACAAACAGGAATGTAACATGAATGCATTATGAACAGTCACTAGGTCACATTGGTTCCTTCCACAGTTTATACTGCCTTTCAGAAATTGAGTTCACAGGTCAAGGGTTGTGGTGAAGAGGAAATGTGAAGGTTTAAACTAGAAGAGCAGTCAAAGTTATCATTAGACAATGCCAGGTTTGGGTATTGAAAGTCTGAGGATTGCAGGAGGAAGGGAGAATGGAGTTCTAGAGCTTTCAGGCCTTGAACAAGCGTTAAAGTAGGAATTCTATACCATGTTACCATACACTCTCACTTGGAGACTAGTATTTCTCTCAAAGCCCATTATCAAAAAGAAATGCAGTACCGACTCACTCAGCTGCTAAAGGAAAACCTGTGAAAACCTGTAAATCTTCTCTTTTTGTTTATAGCCTCCCCGTTTTCCTGGTGACAATCCTTGATAATTAATCTGTCAGCAACAGTTCACAGTAACCAGAGAGAAGGGAAAGCATTACTGTTTAACCATTTCAGATGAGACAACCTCAACATCATTGAGCTTCATGGCTATACCTTGACAAATTAATCCAGTTCTGTGTTAGGTTTGGTTTGTTTTCCCAGAAGTGGTCTGTTTTATGGATTATTAGTGAAAACACGCTCTGGTTGCTATGTGTAGTGACATCATAAATGCATTCCAAAATGAACATGTTCATGATGTCGCCACACATGCTGATCAGAATGACCCCACCCCCTCGACCATCTCAATGTCCAGCACAGTGACTCTACAAAGCCAAAACCTTTCATCATATCATACACACTTCATGGTAAAGCAACGTAAGAATCCTAACAGGATGTTGGTGTCAGTTAGAAAAACATATATTTATAAATTATGAGAATGGAAAATGAACATTTGCACACTACTGCCTTGCTTTATTATGTGCTTGCTTTGAACTGGAAAGTCACAGGTTCGAAGGAGACTAAGATCCATTTGCTGTTTAGAAAAAAGGAGACTTTGGAAAGCAGTGTCCAGCAACTTTTACAGAGAGGAGAGGGTGGAGTATTTTTTTGCTTCAATGGTTGAGCATTTCAGACCTGAAAATCTGGAATAGGTCTATACTGCCATTACTAAGCAAAGGCCTCTAGACTGGGGTCATGAGTGTATACACTAGAAGCTTTAAGCTGGAGGTGTTTGCACTAATGTAGTACTCTCTCTCTCAATTTGGAAGAGTCAGATCTTGGAGCTGAAAGCAGCACCCTCCACATTGCACTCTCAGTGAAGTACTTTGGAAAAAAAAAGATAAAATTTCATATGTTAAAATCTCATCTGAATCTGAAATTTGATCTGGAAATTTTTCATCATTTTGCGACAACAATGTGGGCGGCACGGTGGGCGGCACGGTGGGCGGCATGGTGGTACAGTGGTTAGCACTGCTGCCTCGCAGCGCCAGAGACTCGGGTTTAATTCCCGCCTCAGGTGACTGACTGTGTGGAGTTTGCACATTCTCCCTGTGTCTGCGTGGGTTTCCTCCGGGTGCTCCGGTTTCCTCCCACAGTCCAAAGATGTGCAGGTTAGGTGAATTGGCCATGTTAAATTGTCCGTAGTGTTAGGTAAGGGGTAAATGTAGGGGTATGGGTGGGTTGCGCTTCGGCAGGTCGGTGTGGACTTGTTGGGCCGAAGGGCCTGTTTCCACACTGTAAAGTAATCTAATCTAATCTAATCTAAACAATGATAAGAAACAAAAAGAACTGCGAGAAAGTCATCTCATTCTATCCTTTGAGGTTGTAATCTTAATTCAAAGAGTTTTCCATTCATAATTACTCTGTAGAGCTCTGTGCGTGTCTTTCCCTGCCTGAGTACAAACGTATCAGTATTTGGGAGATACAGTTTAATTCATATATTAGCTTTAGTTGATAACCCAGTTTGCCACTTGTTTGAAGAATAAGTTTGCTTTGAACAAACCCGGATATTTTTTAGTTTATTGAAAAGCCTGGTGAAAGTTCTACTATTCTAGTTAAGAATAATACATAAAAACAAACTGATCATATTTCTGAGTGAATATGAACTTTATACTTCTACGATGGCTTATGGAATAATGAGGCCTGATTTCTAGTGCAGTCCTTCTGCCAGAACTCTAACATTTTGATAATATTATTTTTAATGTGCTTTAAAAAAGAAATTCCTGAAATAATTTTGCTTCACTACAGGAGGGGGAAGATTTGGAGATATACCACTTGTGCCGCTGGCCTCTTCTCTGGAGTACGTACTGTTGCAAGTTCCACAATGTACAAGTTGATGTATTCTATTGGTTGTCAGCATCAGAAAATTCAACTGAACAAAATCCTCCCACTTTGGCTGATAAAGTAGGAAATGTAATTGGCATGTTGGCTTCAAATCTAATCCTCCTCTCTGACATTTGACAGTGATGAAAGGAGGAGCCATTTAAGAACATAAAATTGTAGCAGAGACAGGGTGTACTGGAGGCTGCTGCCACCAGCAATCAAGCCCAAAGATCAAGTATGATGGAGGCAGCAGTGGGGCTGCTGTGGGAAATATAACAGCAAAATGAAGGTTGTTTTGTAGTCACAACACAGGTTCCAATCATCAGCTCCTTCAGTTGCCCACAAGCACAGAAAGTGGGCTGGAAAAACCAGAAACTAACCCTTCCATTTGACACCAGGTCTGCACCAGGATCAGACCATATTTTGTGCAGGATCCAGGATCCCTCAAGTTAGAGTGGTGGGTTTGAAGGCCTGGCTCTTCTTTCCATTTATCATTAATATGACAGAAACACAAGGAGCAAACCAACTCTATATCCTTCTCAGGGAAAGTGAGACTGCAGATACTGGAGATCAGAGTGTGGAGCTGGAAAAACACAGCAGGTCAGGCAGCATTCGAGGAGCAGGAGAATCAACGTTTCAGGCATAAGCCCTTCATCAGGAATGAGGCTTGTGGGCCGTTGGTGGGGGCGGGGGGGGGGGGGGGCGGGAACGCTGAGAAATAAATGGGCGTGGGGCTGGGGGAGAGGTAACTGAGAATGCAATAGGTAGATGAAGGTGGGGGAGAAACTGACAGGTCAGATAGGAGGGTGGAGCGGATAGATGGGAAAGACGATGGACAGGTCAAGAAGGCAGTGCTGAGTTGGAGGCTTGGGACTGGGATAAGGGGGAGGGGAAATGAGGAAACTGGTGAAACTCATTTCAGAGAACAACTCTGGGACACCCGGACGAACCACCCCACTGCCCTGTGGCTGAACAGTTCAACTCCCCGTCCCAATCCAACCAAGGACATGCAGGTCCTGGGCCAAATCCTAACCATCTGACGCCTGGAGGAAGAACGCCTCATCTTCTGTCTTCGGATCCTGCAATCCCACAGGATTAATGCAGACTTCACCAGTTTCCTCATTTCTCTTCCCCCCACCTTATCCCAGTCCCAAGCCTCCAACTGGGCACCGCCCTCTCGACCTGGTCATCGTCTTTCTCATCTATCCGCTCAACCCTCCTCTCCGACCAATCACCTTCATCTACTTATTGCATTCTCAGCTAACTTGCCCCCACCCCAACCCCCCTCCCAGTCCACAAGACTTATCTCTGATGAAGGGCTTATGCCCAAAGTGTCGACTCTCCTGCTCCTCGGATGCTGCCTGACTTGCTGTGCTTTTCCAGCGCCACACTCTTCAACTCTATCCCCTTCTCAGTCAATTTCTGTCACGCACACACTTGGCAAGCTACATTTTGCCCACTTGTGTTTTACACTTGTTATTGTGTTGGAGTGGACTCCCTTTAAATTGTTGATCACTATATTTTGTTGAGTGAAAATATTGCACTTAACAGCTGCTA